>NW_027103479.1:0-2269 GCF_902728285.1 Clytia hemisphaerica
CATATATTTGGTCAATGAAGAAATAGTTACAGTAGAGTGAAAAGTTTATTACACATTCGATGACATCATTTAGAGCCCAAATGACGTAACAAAACATAAAATTTGTCATACTCCAGGGCCCGGTTGTTCAAAAGTGGATTAGCGGCCGATTAGCTTAATTTTCGATTAAATCTCGATTAGCGCTGATTAGCACAGAACCGTCGGTTGTTCGAAAAAAATTAAGCTTAAATCTGGATTAAATCCCGATTAAATCAGCCTATTTTTAATCCTGCTCTGACCCAGGATTAACGAGGATTAAGAAGCTTTTTCCTACAAAAAGAGTGAAGTCACTGCATTGAAGTGAGAAATTCGAACGAAAAAATATTTTCGAATGTTTTGAAAACGTTCGAAAAGTGACGTCAAGATTAAGATTTTTGAAAACACAGGCAAAATGTCCACGATTAGTTAATCTGACGTTCGAACAACGGAAGTTAATCGCCGGGATTAACTAATCGAAATCTAATCGCGATTAGCGCTAATCGGGATTTAATCTAATCGACTTTTGAACAACCGGGCCCAGGGGATTAAGGCGGGGTCAAAATGCTTGCAACGTTACAAATCATTTTCAGAAGCTCATTTTGGGCTCAAACGAAGCGTATGACTAAGTAGAATAGGATTCAGTCTTGGCAGATGTTTTTTCATTTTGAAATTTTGCGTAATTCGCAAAAATCCTCAATTTTGCGCTATTTTGATGACGTCATAAAAACTGAAATCCCAATAACTTTTGATACAATTATCAAAATAATTTCAAATTTTGACCAAATATATAATTTGCATATTATTAATGTTTTTAGAATTAAAAAAAAGTTTTTAATGAAATTTGATGACGTCATCACTTTTAAGGCAAAAAACTAAAATCCTTTAAAAATGCTGACGTCATCAAGATTTTGAAAATCTTTTGAAATTTTTTGAAAATTTGCATTGAAATGCATCTTTGGTGAAAGTTTGAAATTATTTTGATGATTCTATCAAAAGTTATTTGAATTTCAAATTTTATGACGTCATCAAAATAGCGCAAAATTGAGGATTTTTGCGAATTACGCAAAAATGATAAAACATCTGCCTAGACTGAATCTTATTCTAATTAGTTAAACGCTTCATTTGAGCCCAAAATGAGCTTTTGAAAATGATTTGTAACGTTGCAAGAATTTTGACCTCCACAAACCCGCCTTATTCCCCTGGAGTATCTTTAGTTTTAAACCATTTTAAGTGGTAATTTTTTGTTCTTTCTTTGGGATTAATTCAGTCTATAGTTTCTCCTTTACTATCAAAAGGGCTTATGATGCGTTCAGCTTATCTACTCCTTGGCGAGTTTATTTTGCCAAGCCCCAAGGGGTTGATTCGAGTATGAAAGAGGGATTTGTGCAGTTTTAAAACAAGAAATCTTATTGTTTTTTGAAAATGCTGTTATTATTTGGTCTTCTAAGGCGCGTCATGTCGACCTCAAATTCGTAAATACAGCAAGCAACATTTTTTAAAATATTTTCCATTCTTACACACTGATAATATATTGACGCTCTCAATTTGACGTTTTACTGCTCAAGTCAATAAGTTCCCGTTTTCGATCAAAAAATTAAAGTGAAACCGCTTTCAAACTTACTGAAGAAACTCTCACAATTAAAGATTTATTATTTACTAAGCTTTTATTTACTATTTATTTACTATTTCTGGTGAAGAATTCCCATTCTATCTCTTATTCCATTGAAGCATAAAAAGATATTTACGATATGATATGTACTCCCGTGGTTGATGAAAACTTATTCGAATTCCCCTTAAAAATAAAGTTTGAGAGCATCAACAATACCATCCTTATCATCCTAAGGGCTTTGCTAAACCGGCGTTTGCGACGAAGGGAACCGACTAATGATACAACAGAAGCTTTGTTCACTGTTGGTTGTTTACCCGTTTCCAATCGTTTCTCCCCGTTTCCATGTCGTTTCCACCAGTTTCCCTGTCATTTCTCCCCGTTTCCAGGGCGATTCCCCCCGTTTCCATATCATTTCCACCCGTTTCTCTGACGTTTCACGTTTTAGTTATTACGATTATATTTCGCCAAAAAGGCGAAATTCGCAAAAATTTGCAAAATATAATCCCCGCCAAAATTTTATACCCTTGGTACCCCTCATATTTTGTGAGAATGTCATTATTTACATAACTTAAGTATCATTTTGTCAATATTTGGAATTGATGACTTGTCATTGAAATTTTCTAAATAGCACATTTTGTATAC
>NW_027103480.1:0-14061 GCF_902728285.1 Clytia hemisphaerica
ACACCCCCGTGTCACAGACCCGCTGGGCATCCCCACCGGCTGAAAAAAAGTCCAAAATTTTGTCCCCGGGGAAAAATACGGGCTAAATTTGCCTCCGGGGAATCCCCACTGAAAACTTTTAATTTTTCTAGATCCCCACTAAGTAGCTCTTCAAAATTTTTATTTTCCTGCCGGTCCCCACTGAAACTTGAAGATTTTGAGAAAACCCCGCTACCCGCCTATGCTCAAAAACATCAACAGAATTTATACAAATCTTTAGTTTGAAAACTTATGTTAAAAAGCTGCTAACTGCTATTCTATCTTGATTAACTCTTAACTGATAATCTTTATCTTTAAGACTGACTGTTCATTGTCAAGCAACTTCATCCAGCCAGCCAATTTTTTTTAACATCCAATTTAGATTGTCTACCATATTTGTTTTGATTTTGAAATACCTTTAAATATATATTTTGCACGCTCGCAAGCTAAGCGAAACAAACTGACAGATTTCTTTACCTAAGTAGTACGCGCTCAGCTAGGCTAGAAAATCCCGACTTTTTGTTATGAACAAGCCTGTCTAGAATGTGAGACATCGGAAAAACTGTTTACAATGGTTTTTGCGAAGCGAATATACATGAGCGAAGCAGTTTTGCTATAGTGTGTGCGTACCTTTAAACTCTATATACCAGGGAAGCGCAGAAGGAAAATTAAGATTTAGTTCCCATCTGTTAAATGTAGATAAGTATTTCGTTCAAGGTTGTGTTTCTCGTCCAAATATAGGTATCAATCTCGGTTTGGTAGATAGTTTCGTTAATAAAAAATTTATCTTTACGGCACCGAAAATGTCCGAGTTAGGGTTTTTTTCCAAAAGAGACATTTCGTCGTTTCCGTATATCTTGTATCTCTTCCTTCACCTATGAGACAGCTGATTGGTTGATACTTTCGTACTATCAGACAACTGATTGGTTGATATTTTCTTTGTTATGGTTTCGATCTTTTTATTTTTATTTATCGAAACCATTTTGTGAATTTTTTATTCTAAGAATATTTCCTGGAAGAATTTTCTCGACCTGGAAGCTTTTGGAAAACTCTACCAACTAGCTACCAGTTTAGTGAATTTGTTGCTCTGCTGTGGCGATTATCATTTGGAAAAATCATATAATTGCGGAACGACCGTTTTGAGGGCGCGAAGCGCCCGAATAGGGAGTGTAGCATCCTTTCTCTAGATCTGGGCGTGTGGCGTAAAAAATTTGTATATGTTATATGTACGAAAATTTCAAAAAAAATCGTAGGGTGACATATCGACTTTGCTTCGTGTTGGATGGGATCAATCTTCTGTAGCACTATTAAAAGTATCTGTTTTGTAAAAATATTTATTGCAATAGAATATGATTGATATCAAAAGTATTATAAAGTAAGACTTTTGATTAAAATTGCAACTTTTGTACAATTAATAGTAATAGTACCAAAACTTTATCTCCTTTGCTTTTTCCCGCTTCTTCCAGATGTCTGGGCCCAGTCTTTTTTTCTGCGCTTCATTTTCAAAACAACAAAGATGGCCCTGAAAACCAACGAATCTCTTCGGTTTTTGAGGTGCATGCATTAACTTTTGGACTGACTATGGCCCATTGAAAGGTAAATCTGCATTTTTTTTCACCTTTATAGTTTCAACTACCTTTGGAATGTTACATTAGTACTTTTTTCTTTGTGTTGACTTTTTTGTATCTGTAAATCGGATTTCATTTCACAAAACAAAATGTTTTTTTCTCGGCCATGTGTTTCATGGATATCATATGGCCATGTTTTCTTTCCACAGACTTATTTTTATTCATATGGGTCGTGTGTTTATTCCATTTTACTCTAACTATAATTATTTTCATCTCTTCTGTCTTCAGGTGAAGGAGCTTGATTGATGTCATGCTCATGGGTGACTTTTAACTACCGATCGGTCGAATGGCTGAATCAGCAGTGTTTCAGAGTTTTGGTGGGTGAACGTGCACAACAAAGAAGCAGCATAAAACCAAAATATACATAGCATTATTATGACTGTATGAACAGATAATTGTGATTGATGGAGAATAATAAAATGGTCCTGCTGAATATAAATTGTGCCAGTTCCATGTTATTCTGTGCAATGTTTACGAGACAAAAGAGAAGACTGTACTGGAAAGCAGAATCAAAATGATAATTACTAGTTGCTCTTTTCGTCATTGAAGAATTCTTCAATATTTATTCGATAATGGAATCATTTTGATTTGGCTTGATTGATTGTTGATTCCATTATCGCTTGCTGACTCTCGAGAGATTTTTGTTTAACATTGGAGCTTGATCATCATCAATTAGAATAATGCCGATTTATATTTGTACGATAAAGTGATAACAAAAGCATGATTGATGACTTTAGCCCAAAAGACAACTTAAATGATAAAAGTACCTATATGTTACTTTTGATGCTAGCTCGAATATATTTTCAAACAAGATATCTTTAACAAAAAAGTGTTTTTTACTGGCGAATCAACTTATATTTTCATGAACTCTTTGATGTGAGATTGTAGATAACGCTTGTTATTATTACCGCCTAATAAATAGTAATGGCATTACTTTAATATACTTATAGAAGAATAATTTATATGAATTATAGAAGTTTTTGAATTTTATTTTGCAAGGCAAGGTTCTTGAAAAAATTAGTTTTGACTGGTTTGGATTGATTTTATAAATGAAACATTGGGAACATCTTTTTGCCGAACACACAATATCGCAAAAATAAACTCACAAAAAGAAAAAATTTCATCACGCAAAAAAATCTCACTACTGTAGTCTTGATAAGTTACTGGAAATTATTGCTAGGCTGCTGATTCCTTTTCGCAAAATTGATGCTACATTTGAAGTGAATGATATCATAAAGAGGTAGCACATTTTGAGAGATTGTATACTAGGTTCTAATGGCTGAAAAGCTCAAGATCATCTTTCAAACTACGCACTATTTTCTTTTAAATTTTGAAGGGAAATGTATAATATAATTTTTGAATTGTTGATAAATTTATAGAGAGCTAAGTAATTGTTTCAAAAACTCACAAAAAGATGGGATAAAAGTCTTTCAATTTATTCAGATAAACTACCAGCCTAAAGCCTAATGTAATATCTTTGTTGTTGGTCATTCAGCCATTGCACAAAAAACATGTGTGTTCTTTTTTGTCACTTGCACTCTTTTTTATAAGAACCAGTAAATTTTTTTAAAGGTTTGGCTGTCCTTTTTTGCACTTTGAGCCTGAAATTGTTTTTGAATTGCTCAAAACCCGGCGTATTTAATTTTTGAGCCTCGTATTGTTCTTATAAAATTCTTATAAAAAAGAAAGAGTTGAGTTGGAAAACATTATCAATAAAAGTTTGACTTATAAAAATAATTTGTTAGTGTCGAAATTTCTTCGCTTTGCGAAAACAGAACGGTCGTTCCGCAACCCCTTTTATGTTGATTAGTTTCATCCACCATAACATTTTGGATTCAACAAAACACAACACATAACTTTGTGCACCAACAGGCAGTCGGGTGTTTAAGATGAAAACTGCAATTTTATGACGATAAAATCTCCGCCAGATAAATACTGGAATATCCGCCATGACTGGCAAGAAATAAAAGTCATAACTCAAACCCACTCATCCTCTATTCGCTTTATCTCGCAAACAAACAACATGTCTTCCCCGGGGGGGGTACTAGGGCAAAATGGGTTACGGGGATGCTCCGCTGGTCAGGATACCTTTTTTAACCTCCACGAGTCCCAGGTAGGGTCGCAAAAACACCAAAATAGACAAATCAGTCCCTCGTAGGGTGCCTATTTTTGGAAAATTTGGGGAAAAAGTAGAAAATTTGAGAAAATTTTGGAATTTCAGTCCCATTCAGGGTCACTTTTTTCGCAAATTTCTAGTCCCACGTAGGGTCCATTTTCCGAACCTCAGCGGAGCACCCCCGTCGGTCGACAAGGGTAGTACCCCCCCCGGGATGTCTTCCGTAGAAACGTAAGTGATACTTTGTGGTTTTAATCCTTTATTACCCTATCAATCACTTACTTTCATAAAGAAACTTGATATTAATCGCTTCCCTCATTACTTGAGGGGGGATTAATGACTTATATTGGAAATACTTTTCCATTGTTACGCAATTGGGAAGTCAGTTTATACAGCTCTTCAAATTCATACTTAACAATCATCCCGTGATTGTAAGAATCGTTATCCAAGTAGTTATTTACTTCAATCATTCAGTGGTTGGGTTATTTCAAGTTGTAATCTTACAATCAGTTAATGATTGGAGATTCTCATTATGTTTTCACGTCTATTTCGTAGACAACAAGTTGAAGTCACTGAAGCCTCATCTCCAATTCAAGAAGAGAATGGTGATGCCCCCCCTAAAAGAAAAGCTGAGAATTCAGATGTTGGACCGGAGAAGAAACTCCAAAGGTTTGAGTTAATCGAAGAAAATGCTAAGGCTTGGGAGCTGGCAGAGGACCAGGCAGTGTACGTGAACAAATACTTGTCGAAACATCTTAATCAGAAGGAGCTTAAGGAGAGAGTACTGGATGAGTACCCCCCTCCAATAAATATGAAGACAGTACCAATCTTGGATACTCATATTAAGGAAATTTTACAGGAGAATGGGAAATTTGATGCACTCCATATTGATAAAACATTAAAGACTGTTCAAGACAACCTTATGACAGTTTTTGGCCCGATTTGCTATGTGTGGTCCAATCTTGAACACGCAAGACGTGAAGCGCTGGAAGCAGGCGAGGAAGATGATTTTGAGGAGCCCTGTAGGCTGTTTGACAAAGGTATCATTCTTTTGGCCCAGACATTCAATAACATATCGTATCAGAGACGCCTAGCTCTGTTGTCTAAGTTGATTAGCAGCCAACCTGCTGTCAAAGAGATTTTAAAAACTCAGTCAGAGACATTGGACAACCCTGGAAACTCCTCTTTGTTTGGTCCATCATTTGATGAGACATTAGCTAAAGACATTTCAGTACGTGGTAAGGCAAAATCTGCATTTACTGCATTAAAGAATGAGAATGCAAAACCTGCACCATTTGGCACAAGACGGGGTCGTGGTGGTGGATATCCCAGGGGTCGTGCAAGTCACATGTCGAGAGGAACAGGTTTTCGCAACTTTGGTAAAAGATGGCCCTTTCGTGGGGGCCCTCGGCTTCAGGGCAGTTCAGGTCGCGGTCGAGGGCAGTCATCAACCTGGCAAAATCAACAACAGCCCCAGTTTAGGGGAGGTAAGAGACATTTATTCTCTTTCAAATTTTATTCGGGTAGAGAACCTCAGGTTCTGTCATCCAGCGGTCAAAGGGATGTTCCTAGTAACACCACAACATCACATAAGTCCTGTGGGGAAAGTGCAACACTTTCTGCCAAACTGGGAAGTTTTGACTCAGGATCCCCAGGTACTGGGGGGGGGGGCTGGTAAAGGGTTTCAGGATTCCTTTCGTGGAGGAACCTGTTCAAAAGGCAATACCCCCTATGTGTCCATTGAAACCAGGGGAGGTGATTCTAGTGGATAACGAAGTGAAGGAGATGCTTCAAAAGGGGGCAATCCAGGAGGTCCATCCAGTAAGGGGTCAGTTTGTGAGTTCCATATTCATAGTGGAGAAAAAGGATGCAGGGTATCGACCTGTGATCAATTTGAAAAGGCTAAACCAATACATACCCTACCAACACTTCAAGATGGAATCTCTGGACCTTCTGAAGGATCTTCTCCAGCCAAACGACTTAATGGTCAAGGTGGACTTGAAAGATGCGTATTACTCAATTCCTCTGGCAAAGGAGTCTCAAAAATTTGTAAGGTTTCACTGGAAGGGAAAACTCTATCAGTTCCTATGCCTGTGCTTCGGGTTGGCCCCTGCTCCTCGGGTATTTTCAAAGCTTCTAAAAGCTCCAATGGCCCTATTGAGGAGACTGAACATTCGCTTGATCATTTATCTGGACAATATTTTGATAATGGGACAATCCCAGTCGGAGATAGACACAGCAAAGGATACCCTTCTATATGTACTTCAGTGTCTTGGGTTTACAATCAATCTGAAGAAGTCTGTTCTCATTCCTTCAAGGGTAATGGAATTCCTGGGGGTAGTTATAGATTCCGAGAAAATGATGCTATTCTTGCCAGAAAAGAAAAAGTCTGCAATAATTTCCCAATGTCAATCTATAATGGGGAAGGAGAAAGTTACCCTTCGAACCTTAGCAAAGATAATAGGGAAGTTGTCATCTTCAGCAGTAGCAGTTCTCCCTGCACCACTCCATCTCAGGATTCTCCAGCAAGCCCAAATAAGAGCATGGGTAGTGAACAACAATTTCGAGGCCGAAGTGGCTGTTTCGAAAGAGATGAAAGAGGAACTTTCATGGTGGGTGGAGAATTTACACCTAAGCAATGGAAAAACCCTGAGATCATCTTATCCCGACCTGGTTATCGCCTCGGATGCCTCGAAGAAGGGATGGGGCGCAGTGTGTCAGGGTCAGAGGACAGGGGGACCTTGGTCTCTTGTGGAGAGGGGAATTCATATAAACATATTAGAATTAAAAGCTGCACTACTAGCAATTCGAACCTTTCTAAAAATGTTTCCTTGTACCCGGTTGCTCCATCTCCAAATGGACAACATGACAGCACTATCCTATATAGCCAAGATGGGGGGTACCAAAAATGCCGAGCTCTGTCGCCTGAGCAAGGAGATCTGGGATATTCTTTTGCCCAAAGGGATCACGATTACAGTCGAGTATCTCCCGGGAGTGCTAAATGTGATAGCAGATTACGAGTCGAGACATGTAAACGACTCAAGCGAGTGGATGCTTTGTCCAAACACATTCCTCCAGATATGTTCGGTCCTGGGGTCACCAGATATAGATCTTTTTGCATCGAGAGTGTCACATCAACTTCCAAGGTATTTTGCTTGGAAGCTGGATCCATACAGTGTGGGAAGAGATGCCTTCCAGACCCAATGGACGAATCTCAAAGGGTATGCATTCCCCCCTTTTTCTCTAATGGGAAGGGTTTTGAAGAAGATAGACATGGAGCAAGCGACAGTCTTAGTTATCGCACCGGTGTGGCAGGGACAACCCTGGTACCCAAAACTCCTTCAATTAGCCATAGGGAATCCTGTAATTCTTCCATTGAAAAGGAACTTGTTAAGGAACCCAAAAGGGGAGGTTCATCCCTTGTTGGCCAACAGCAATCTCAGACTGGCAGCGTGGTTGGTTTCAGGGGACAAAACTCGGACATTGAACTTTCAGATGGGGCTTCCAATCTTATCAGGTTCTCCCGCCGAAAAGGTACACGATCTCGTTACCAGTCCTCCTGGTCAAAGTGGGCTAGCTGGTGTTCTAAAAAACAAGTTGATCCAGTTCGATGCTCTGTGACTCATGTTCTAAACTTCTTAGCAGAGTTGTTTCAACAAGGTCTTCAGCACAGTACTATTGCTGGTTATAGATCTGCCATCTCTGCGTTTCATGATCCTGTAGATGGGGTCAAGGTGGGAAGTCACCCAAAAGTTACCAGTCTTCTATCAGGTGTTTTTAATGAGAGGTGTCCAAAACCTAGATTTTCTTTTGTATGGGATGTTGAGACTGTAGTTAGGTACTTAAAGTCTTTAGGTAAGAATCTTGATGACAAGATGCTCACTTTGAAGCTGACAATGCTTTTAGCATTGACGTCAGCATCCAGGGCCCATGAGATCAAATACCTGAACAAGGATTATATGCTCAGAATGGATGAAAAGTTTGTCTTTCGATTTGGGGACGTTACGAAAACCGCTAAACCGGGAAAGATGAAGCCAGCAGTTGAGTTCAAAAGGTTCCCATATGATTCGGATCTATGTGTACATAGCTTTCTTGACTTATATTTTTCTAAGAGGGAAAGTTGGGGCAAGGGCGATGGCCAGATGATGGTTAGTTACAAGTCTCCTCATGATCCTGTTTCGACATCAACAATTTCCCGTTGGATAGTAGATATACTTAAACTGTCTGGGGTGGATGTTTCAAAGTTTAAGGGACATTCCACTAGAGCCGCTACTACTTCTAAGGCATTAAGTTTGGGAATTTCTACCAAGGAAATTTTGGAACGGGGTAACTGGACCAGGGTGTCTACCTTTCAAAAATTTTATTCGAAGCCTATTGAAGGCCGTGCTAAGGATGGATTCCAGGAAAAAATTTTATTTTTAACATGAGAGGCTTTGAAGAGAGGATGAGTGGGTTTGAGTTATGACTTTTATTTCTTGCCAGTCATGGCGGATATTCCAGTATTTATCTGGCGGAGATTTTATCGTCATAAAATTGAGGATTGTGCAAGGGCCGAAGGCCTGCAGTGCAATCCAGATTTTATAAGATAAAATCGAAGCCAAAGATAAATACTGCCCACCCATCCCACCCTTACGTACAACATATCTGTTACATTTGTCTTTCCGTTATCTACTTTCAGGTTACACCAATCGTGGTACATACAATGGATTTAGTTAAAGATTCCCATTACTTTGTTAAAATTTTTTCATCCTAGCTTATTACTCAAAATATATCGCTACAGTTCAACCGAACTTTATTACTGTCGTCTGTTATTTTCTTGTATACTGTTTGCTCGAAAAGCCTATAGTTTTTAGTTTAAATTCAAAGATAGAGTCGAAGCTGTTTAAGTATTATGGTTTAAAGGCATTCTTTGTTTATCGTATTTAGGGTTTGAGTTATTTCATTTTATTTCTTGCGAGTCATGGCGGATATTCCAGTATTTATCTTTGGCTTCGATTTTATCTTATAAAATCTGGATTGCACTGCAGGCCTTCGGCCCTTGCACAATCCTCAATTATTGCTCTTTTCGGAAATTATTGCCGAAGATGGCAATTTTTTTAACGATGAAATGCTGAATCAGCAAAATGTGTTGTCCTTATAAGGGCAAAGATGTCAGAGGTGTTTGAAAATAGTAAAATTCCATCGAGAAAAAGGTTTTTCGGATTTTTAAAAGTGATTTTTTCAATTTTTCGTGGCTCAATAACATGAAAAGTTCTAAAATAATATGTTAAAAGATCCTGCATCGATGCCGAAACACAGCCAGAAAGAGATAACAAAACCCCCGTTGTAAATTTGTTTACATATGACTCGATTTTGCTACCTGCATTTCCAACAAAAACCAGTTGAAAACAAATCTAAACGAGGCACAGTGGGCCTTCTTATCGCGAGGGTGTCAAATACCACGTGTTCAATAATAAAGTTAACTTTTATTTGCAAAAACGGCAATAATTGCCGAAAACGGCAATTTTCATTTATTTACTTTTTTTATTTTTCTGCTGATTCAGCATTTCATCGTTAAAAAAATTGCCGTTTTCGGCAATAATTTCCGAAAAGAGCAATAATTGCAGTTTTTATCTTAAACACCCGACTGACAGGGAAGTATATATTTGTTGACTTTTCCTCACTTTTAGCAGTGGGAAGGAAATTGCACTCCACCTTTTACAGTCATAGTTTTCTTTTCACTTGAGAGAAACTTTTCTTGACACAATAGTTAAATTTCCCAGCATCCTGTCTGTCTGTCTGTAACTATCTGATCTGATTAAGAAATATCAACACACACTTTTTTAAATAAAAAATTTGATGTCCGACTAAAACAGAACAATCCTAAATATCCACTATTTCTATATTTCTCTCATCGTGTTCGTCAAAATGTCAGGACAATCAAGACTTTTTCCATTAGGGGCTAAAAAATTTGGGCCAAAATGTCTGCTTTTTTAATTCTGTTATTTAAGCATTATATATTCTGTCAAAAGTTTTGTGACTTTGTTTATAATTTTGACATTAACTGTGTTAACTCAGGAAAGTTAATGATTAGGGAATTGTTTATCGCTATGTCAATAAATGCACCGATTGAAACATACCATTTGATTCCTTCTTTTTGTCGTGGGCCGGATTATGATCACAGTCACTTACAACAGTTTGATGCTCAAAAATGTCTAATATATTTGCCTAAAACCGCGAAATTAAGTTCCCGCGAAATTTTCTGAAATCGCCAATCCGCAAAATTAAATTCCCGCAAAATTTTACAAATTTGATGAACCGCGAAATTAAATTACCGCAAAATCTTTCAAAAAAGGCGAACCGCAAAATTTTTCGTAATTTTTAATAACATTTCTTTGAAATTTGTGTATAGTTTGTGAGTTTTCATAAGATTCACTATCAAATGTCAGCCTCAGGTTCCTTATAAAGGTGTTTCTTATAAAAAACAATGTGTACCTTAAGGGAAGAAATTTTCGCGAGAAGAAATTTTCGCGGAATTTAATTTCGCGAATCAAAGTTTCAAAAAGGCAAATTTCGCGGAATTTAATTTCGCGAATGAGCCGATTTCAAAAGTTTCACGGAATTTAATTTCGCGACTGAGAAGAAGTTATCAACTTAGATTAACTGTTAAGCATCACGGAATTGTTTATATTTGATAAAAAACACACGTTATAATGCTGAAAAATCAATTGTGTCCATCTTTTTTGGTAACACCTGGTCAAAAACAAAAAAATAAAAGAAGAAGAAAAAAAATCGAATTTCGCGGAATTTAATTTCGCGATTTAACAATTTTGGTGTGTTTCGCGGAATTTAATTTCGCGAATTACGCCCCAATTCGCGAAATTAAATTCCGCGAAAATTTCTTCCGCGAAGATTTCTTCTCGCGAAAATTTCTTCCCTTAAGGTAGTCAAATAAAAAAAATCAAATATTTCAGTGATCCGCGAAATTTAATTCCCGCAAAATTCTTTAATACCGATGAACCGCGAAATTAAATTCCCGCGAAAAAAAACAATTTGACCAACGGCGAAATTAAGTTCCCGCGAAAATTTCTTCCCTTAAGGTAACTTTCACTGACCAACGATGTAAAAACAATAGATAACCAACTACCTCTAGAAGGCAATGATTTAACTTTGTGTTAAAGTGTGCCAGGTCATTTATTTGAGGGCTATGCATGTTAGCCTCCACTGATGCAAGTTACCCCATCTCACGGTATATAATTGTGCTTTAAATGTGGAAAGCTGTCAATTTGGAAATTTTCTTCCACGTTTGTCTAATACTCTCGGTTAGTAGGGGGGCTTGGAATAAGCAGGGTGCAGGGGGTTGGAAGAAATCTCAAAATTTAATATGCGAGGGGGGAGGGGTTGGAAAATTTTGGAAAAAGTAATTAGCAGCCCCACCCCCGGCTACCGTAACTTTGTCTAATGTCAACACCCCTCCTCTAATTCCGACACCCTTTTTATGGCCTGTCGATATTAGACCAACTTGCGGTATTAGGTACCCGACAGTATGGGAAACTTTTGTTGTCGACTTGAAGTTTTCTTCCTCATACGTTTTTTTCCCTTTGCGCATTCTTTCAGATTACAAAAATGTTTCCCATAACATAAGATTTTTTCCCTTCTTGCAATCTGTTGGAAATTATGATCATATGAAATTACTTTGTCCTGTTTTGAAAGTTTTTTCCTTTTTTTAACATTATTAGTATATTATGATAATGCAAAATGACTTTTTTTTATTATGAAATTATTTGTGAAGGTGAAGCGTGACGCTACAGATCAAATCTGTGTTTTGACTGGACTCACCAACCTTTATGATTATAAGGGTACAGTTTGTTTTTTATTTTTTTAAATTCAAAATGCCCTGAATGTGTTACTGTAGTGTTTTCATCTTACTTTTCTTATATTGTTGTTTCTTTAAACTTTTTGCTATTTATTCTAGAAAATGAAAAATAGAACGGTTGAAGCTTCATTTTTCATCAATGAGAGAATCTACAGATGTCATTTTTATAGAGAGGGACTATAAAATTTTTTGCGAATGATAGGATATTCGGAAAGACTGCAGCGAATGTATTAAGTAAAACTTCACAAATGCCATTGAATATACAGTGTTTGTATGTCTTAAATTTTTTGCTTGCAACTTGCGAATCGAGGTGGCTCTGGATCGCTTCGCAACTTTTATATATATACGGCTTGTAAACATTTGTGCTCTTCATGCAGTTTTGATGATTAAAATGGGTTGAAAATAGACTTCTGTTGACCCTGAGAATACTTAAATGGATTTTTATCAGTGTCAGTTTGATGTTTTGTAAACTGTTGTGATTATGACGAAAAGGAAGACAGAGAGAAAACAAACTTAGAAAACTTTGCAAGAAGCTGAGTCCTGACACCTGAGAGGGACATGTTTGTCTGGATTTATTTCTACCTCAAGAAAAAAGAACAGTCATAAGACGAAATTTATAGAGTTTGGAAACTATTCTAGTCGCGAGTTAGGGAGTTGCTAGTTTCGAGTTGGGGAGTTGAAAAATTACCGGCTACCGAAAAAGAATAACATACATCAAAAGTACGATTTTGAAAGTAAATGTAATATGAGAGTAATATAACACATATACTACGCATAATACATATACCACATGTAATATGCTTATTTGCCTTAAACACGTGCGCTGAGAGCATGGAAAGCTATTTTCTACTGCCAATTTATATCCATTTATATTTCCTTCATCACATTGAGTATAAATATAATTCTTGATTAAAGTGACTTTAGAACCATTGTATTTTATAATGTGATCAAAATTTTTATTAAAAAGTGTCAATTCCAATGATAAAATGACAAAAGAAATTGTCATTATTTTTCTAGCTCTATAAGCTATCTCATCGAATTTTTTGAGGCTAAGATGACTGTCAACTTATATCCTTTTATACAATAAGCATCACTTGCAGTATGATCAATATTTTTTGGGGAATTGTTTGACAATCATTGTATTTAAAGATTTTGTCAATATTTTTACAAGAACGTGTCATGTTGTCAGCATTATGACAATGACATAACAGTACTAAGTATTTTGGCTTTGATAGCCAGCACCTTACCATTTTCATGATCTTAAAGTCAATAATATGTTTGGTACTGGCTAATTTTAAATTTGTACTTTTGGGCTACATTAGTTTAAATTAGAAAATTTTCGGTCGCCGTAAAGTTTTACGAACATCCCAACTCGAAACTAGTAACTCCCCAACTCCCCAACTCACCAACTAGAACATTACCTAGACTCAATTTATACAAGGGAGAGAATGGATATTGATCATTGTAGAAACTCAAAAATTATGGGAATGATTTGCTTTGAATCTTGTTGTGAGGAATTCTTGGAGGATTTTATTTTGTCCATCATGATACAGCATGAACCATGGCATGCATGGCCTGCAAAATACAACAGCAGCAGAAGCATATGATAATGATAGGGCTATCTAGTGACCAACAAAGACAAAATTGTTGAATTGATTTTGCATATGATACTGAACCTGTCAAATAGTTCCGATATCAAAGAGATTGTAAACAGACTTCTCAAGACCATGAATGTGATTTTTGTTATCAAAATTATGAATCGGACAATGATAATTTGACGTGCTTCTTCCAAAACTCAGAGCTCAAACATCAAACGACATTTCTTGAACTAACTTGGGAATATGTTTTAAATTCATTTTTGATGGATTATATTCCTGTTCCGCTATCATCTCGGCATGCATATATACACAAAGTAAAGAAACCCAAGCTATGATTTAAAATAAGTACCAAGAATTAATTTGCTTGACTGAGAAATGTTTTTTGGACCTACCTTGGAGGTCCTATAAATTAACCGATGTCCGTCCGTTCGTTCGTTCGTTCGTTCGTTCGTCCGTCTGTTACCAGCTTTTCTCGAGATTGGCTCATTAGTTTTTTCTGATTTTTGGCACAATGACGCAAAATGGTAATGCCCAAAATGTGACGGAGCCTGATTTTCGAAAAAAAATCATTTCCGGCCGAAAATGCCGGAAATATGCCGGAAAAACCGGTTTTTTGGCATTTTCTCAAGATTCCATCATTAGTTTTTTCTGATTTTTTGCACAAAGATGCGTATTAGCAATGCCCAAAACTTGGCCGAGTCCGATTTTTGAGAAAAAATCTTTTCCGGCCGAAAATGCCGGAAATATGCCGGAAATCGCCGTTTTTGCAGATTTTCATCGGACTTTTTCCTTATAATTGGTTGTTTTTTCACACAAAAACATTGTTAATAGCAATGTCCACGATCA
>NW_027103480.1:14071-21662 GCF_902728285.1 Clytia hemisphaerica
CGTATGTTTTTTTTGTTCAAAATAATGTAATATTTTTTAAAGCCGCTTATGAAAAGCATTTCCAAGCTGTGTCATTTCTATTGTTTCTTATTTTAAAGTTATGAAGATTATTGGCGAATCAAAAATATCTTAAATTGATTTTAAGACGGAACTATTTAAAAATCGCCGGAACAACCTATTTTCGCCGGAAAGACAGTATTTCTTGAATTTCTCGAGCTGTACTTTATATTTTTTTATGAAATTTTGCACACTGATGCAAAATGACAATACCTAAAATGTGACGGAGCCCGATTTTCGAAAAACATTTTTTTCCGGCCGAAAATGCCGGAAATATGCCGGAAAAATTGGTTTTTTGGCATTTTCTCGAGATTTAACATTAGTTTTTTCTGATTTTTTGCTCAAAGATGCGTATTAACAATGCCCAAAACATGGCCGAGTCTGATTTTTGAGAAATTTTTTTTCCGGTCGAAAATGCTGGAAATATACCGGTAACGCGGTTTTGCAGATTTTCATTGGACTTTGTCCTAATATTTATTTATCAATATTGATAACAATGCTTGCCATCAAGCATGATTCAATTGTCGATAAAACTGATTTTTGCAACCGGAACTTTCTATTGCTTTTTTTCTCTACTCCCCTTCCCTCTCCCCTATCAACAATCAATGATGAAATTAATACGTTATGCATTTTTTCTAAACGCTATGTTTTCTGACTGATTGTTTTCATTTTTCTCTTTATTGCTATCTAACTTTCATCATCAGGTAGGTCCATCCAGCATGTAGCTTGTTTCCTTTCCTTTCTTATCTTGAACAATTAATTATTTAGTCTATCAAGAGTTCGAGATAGAGAGTATCGACTGTATTTCCACCGATTAATTTTATTTTATAACACTGCTTACAGATCATTTTACCATGTGATTCCTTCAGGTTTTCAATTCGTTATCTGTTTGTATTCTAGAGAGGATTTTCTTCAACTATTACTTGTACAATCTTTTCTTGTGAAACTCGGTTACAGTTTTCAGTTTTCCCTTCGCTTTATTTGAAAAAATGCAATGTTGGGCCATTCCGAGATATTGTCAACCACAATTGAAGTCTTTGCCCGATTGAACCGCCTCTATGGGTGTTTTCAAATGGTGCATGAGTCGCGGTGTTCCTTGCGGTATCCAGTCAAAAGTGAAGTGAGAGTGACGTACCCCTCATTCTTGAATTGCCGTGTTTCGCTCGTCTTCATTTATTTGACGCCCGAAATTCACATAATTTTACTTTCTTCACTGTTTTCCGCTGTTTTCCGCTGTTTTTCTCGCAAATACGACCTCTATACTTCTCAATACGGCCTCAACCACAACTGGTCATTACTAGGCTTCTGCTCATCCTCTAGCGAAAAAAGTTTCTTATAGACTATTGAGTAGCGCTGCCACTTATTGTACCACTTTCAAAATAATCTTATCAAAAACTTTGTTTGGTGAGCATTGCGAAACTCTCTCCGGGCTTATTCATGATATGCACCATTGCAATGTCTTCTATGGACCCAACAGCTGATTGGTTGAAAGTGACGTATTGATTAGTTTTACGTCACTTACAACCAATCAACCATTGGGTCCGTGATGTAATGCCAGAAAACATTGCAATTGTGCACATCATGAATATACATAGAAATATGAAATATACATGGAAAGTTTTTTTACGCGCAGGTGGTTTTAGTGGTATCTTAAATAAACGAACTAAGCTAAAAGCCAAACAAAACACCGCATGAGAGCCTCTGTGGTGGAGCGTTTGAAACAAGTTAAACTAGTTATATATATTTTGAAAGACATTCGTACTCTTCTTTTTTAGCCTGATAGTGGAGTAGTGTTCAAAGATGCTTACACACGATTATGGCCAACCAACAATGATAAGTATGTGACAACCTACAATCACAAACATAACATTTGGCACGAAAGGAAAAAACATTTCCAATACGACTTTGAATATAGCCTGGAAGCCATTTAACCCCTCCCAAATTGAAAAATCCAATGAAACAAAGTGGAAGTACTGAAATTGCAATTCTTGCCCAATTCCAATCCCTTACACGCTTTTTTATCAAAACAGTGAATTTTGGCTGAGGCTGAGATGTTCTTAATGTTTTGAAATCCAAGGCTTTCAATTTTCTTACGATTTTCTAAAAATTGTGCTTTTAATATGTTTCTTAGTATTTTCTGAAACCCGAGGCTCACATTGTTCTTAATTTGCTCTTGAGTTTTGGCCAATTTTCAGCCTCTTGTTCTCATAAAATTGTTCTTATAAAAAGAAAAGCCTGTATGACAATTCTAATCCCTTATATATTTGTCCAAGGATGTCCGAGTTGTAAAATTTGCAGACAAAAATAAATTAGAGTTTGAACAAAAATAACAAATGTACATTTGAAAACTAACAACAACAACAACAAAACAATTCGCAAAATTTTGAGATTCCAGTCCAATATCTATGCGTGAAACTATGAGTGCCTCCTCGTCGCTACGCTCCTGCGGGGGCAATTATTCATATCAGACATTCAAACAACGTTTTTTTTCTAGCGTCAACCAAGTCTTTTCGCTGCAATGCAATCTCTTCAACAAATTTTTAGCACCTTGCGAGCGGGCCGCAAATGACCAAAAAGTATTTTTTTCTGACGTTATTTTAGTATCTTCGCTTCAATGTAACGACTTCAATCCAATTCCGAGCGGGCCGCAAATGACATTATTGCCCTATACCAGGGCGGTTAATGATATTTCAGCCCTCTGAAGCCTGTCGCTTTAGTTTCCTCATGGAGGTATAAAGAAACAGGAGAAGTATGCTATTGTAACCATGCTCGCCCTACGATTAAAAAAATTACGAGGTATGCATACTCATAATCTCATATATCGTGCATTTTTAATGAGCTCTTTTGTTGATAGGTGAAATCTTATTGGCTAACTTAAGTGTTGGAAATAAGATGAGACGAAATTCATTGTTTCTGACATTGGTGTAAGAAAATATTTGGATTAAAAAAGGCCTGTAAACTTTGCAATCCTTCATCAAAGGACAAAATTTTTCGATCAACATTTTCTTCAAGGTGAACTCTATTGCTTAATAATTTCCTCCAACAACCTCCAGCGACTTTTTGTCTACAAATTGGGTCTGAAATTGTGTGTGCTTATACATAACTTTTTATTTTCTGGCTGGAGAAAATATCTTTTCAAAACAATATTTAATGGATGACAAAATTGAACGCAAACTTATTTCGTGGAGCTAAATTTTATTTTATTCTCGTATATTAGAATGCTAGAAATCTTCGATGCTGATAGTAAGAATGTTCAGAGCAAACTTGAGTTATACTAAAAAGTCGTATTTCTTCGGGCGAGCCTAGAATTTCTTTTGATTTATTACATAAAAGAAATCAAAAGACTTTAACGACCAATTACCGACAAATTCATCTCCTGTCTTTCTTTATACCTCTATGGTTTCCTCAGCGCGGGTATGACAATTTGAATCACAAAACCTTTCAATACCGCCCGCCGATTCAACCTTTTAATAGGCTGCATGCATCCCCAAATTAGTTTTGATATAGGGGATGCGAATCGGGCTCTGATATCGCTTCCGAGAAAATTACCGAATAGCTATGTATTTTGCAGAATTTTGGCGACTTGTATTTTTCAAAAAACTCGATGTGTATTGTTTGGGTTATTTGATGACGTAAATAGAAATCAAATAAAGATTCAAATAAAAAGAACATATGGCTAGAAATCTCTCTTTCTCCTCTCTTTCTTTTTGTTTATCGAAATTAATTGAATTAGCAAACAAAACTCTCAAGATAACAAAAGACGACAAACTGTCAATCAAAGTTCTCTATCATTCAACTCTTTTTTTGGTTAGCAGATTTTTTGCTAAGTTCGGAACGGTTTTGTGAGCCTGATTCGCATCCCCTATATCAAAACTTATCAGAGGGGATGTGTGCAGCCTAACCTTTTAATGACCGCTATATGAATAATAATACTGATTTACCGATCTAAAGAAAGGCCAATACTGTTGTACCGATATCCCGTACGCCCCTTCCCTAACGCCTTGTGATGTTCTTAAAATGTTCTTGACTTTTTGCTCTTATAAAAAAATGTGTGTTTTCCCTCCATTTCTTTTCTTCTTTTTTACTTCCTTCTTTAAGTAAGACCTCGTGTTTCGATTTATTTTCAAAATATGAAAGCAAAAATAATATGCGAAGGAGATTGTATTGTGTTTATTCTTTTTGTTGAATATTTTTGAGCAGTTATACAAATATACTACAGTGCAATGAAAAACTATGAGAAAAAAACACCTTATTCTAGGTCAAAGAAAGTTGTGAAATGTGTGTGGCGAAGGGAAAGAAATCTTATCATTTTTATTTTTTTTTCAGTAGGAGGAACTGTCTGTGCATATGATGTTTGTGAGTAATTATCAGTAATTCAGAGTAATCATATTAAAAAATAATGCTATACACGTGGGTAGAATATGTACACGTTTTTTTTTTATAAGGAACCTTAACTTTGCTCTGAGCCTGGAGTTCCTTATTTTTACAGAGAATTTCAGTCTCAAAGTTCCTTATGGAGTTCCTTACTACATAGGAAGTTTTGAACTTTTTCGCTTTTTGCCCCTTGGAAGATCAAAATTTGGTCAAATTAGTCCCAATAAGGTACAATAAGGTACATTATTTTCAAATCCACTTATTCTCAGCCTGTTTATGTTTATGTTTATGTTTCTTTTCTTTAAAGTTGATGCAAAGTAGTACAATGTGTGCAGTTCCTTAACAATTCCTTATTTTTTGAACCATTTTCAGCCTCGTGTTCCTTATAAACGTGTTCCTTATAAAAAAAAAACGTGTAATTCATTTTCAATGTATTTTTCAGCTTTTAAAGAATCGTTTTTACTGTTTTAACCAATCTTTAACTGCTGGCAATGAATTGTAGATTGGCACTTTACATTGGAGTTTTAACAGGTCGGTGTGTGTTATAATTTTTCCACCCCAGAGTGGTGTTTTACAAAAATATTTTAAGGCGGGGGGGGGCTAGAAGTTTAGTATATCCGAGTATCTAACGATAGGCTTACTGGTTGGAGCGGGCTAGAAAATTATTGGACTTTATGCCCCGGGGGGGGGGTACTACCCTTGTCGACCGACGGGGGTGCTCCGCTGAGGTTCGAAAAATGGACCCTACGTGGGACTCGAAATTTGCGAAAAAAGTGACCCTGAATGGGACTGAAATTCCAAAATTTTCTACTTTTTCCCCAAATTTTCCAGAAATAGGCACCCTACGAGGGACTGATTTTTCTATTTTGGTGTTTTTGCGACCCTACCTGGGACTCGTGGAGGTTAAAAAAGGTACCCTGACCAGCGGAGCATCCCCGTAACCCATTTTGCCCTAGTGCCCCCCCGGGCTTTATGCCCTCTAAGAACGGCCTTTTCGAAAATCAGATATAAAAAATAAGAAATGTAAAATTAAATATTGGTACATTTTAAACCAAAAAGACTAGCTTAACGAGTACAGTACATAGTTAATTTTCACATGAGCGTATTAAAGTCTATTCACGTTAAAGTGTGCACTCTTTTTTCATTTACCTATAACTTTTGAAGGAATTCTTCAATCTTTATAAATTTGGTATCACTGGAAAGATATTAGTGAGTGGAACAATTTGAAATAATAAAAACTTTAAAAAGATTATAAAAATGAAGATGAAAATTAAGAAGAAAAAAATGAAGATCTTGTAGAAAAGTGCTATAACTATCAATTTCACTGAAGTGAATCCTTAATCATCGAACGTCATCACTGTGAAAAAATTCTCAAAAATAATCATTCAGTCAAAAGATATCAAAAAAAGTTATAAGCTGATTGACGTCAAAAAACGCTGTTTTCTGCAGTTTTTTGCTGTTTTTTGGGGTCAATCACTTATTAACTTTGTATCATAACTTTATATTGAATAAATATTTTAAATGAAATTTCTTCACAGTGATGATCTCCTATAATCAAAGAATCTTTCCAGTGAAAATGAAAGTTGTAGCATTTTTCTACAAGATCTTCATTTTTTTCTTCTTCATTTTCATCTTCATTTTTAGAATTAATTAATTAAAGATTTTTTTATTTCAAATTGTTCCACTCACAAATATCTCTACAACAATACCAAAATTATAAAGATTGAAGAATTCCTTCGAAAGTTATAGGTAAAAGAGAAAAGAGTGCACACTTATCGTGAATAGACTTTAAAAGCGTGTTCATGTCGCAAGTAAATATGATGATATTTGCTTTGAAAATGATAAAATTGTTATTATTTTTTTTCTTCTAAATACGCAACATGTTTCTGGCAAAAATAATATGACCTAGAGCTGAATCGCGCGTATGTTGGTTGCATTGCAACACAGAGACAATAATAAGGAGAAAAACCTAATTAGTGTAATTGCTTTGTTCGTTGTCATAGCAACAACAAACCATTATCAATCAAGAAGCCGGATACATAGACGCTCCCTTGATTAATTTTTTAAATGACCTCGAATGATGAAAACGTTTCAAATAGGTTGCGCATAGAAACACACACCAGATTAAGAACGGTACTTGAAAATAGAATGGCACACCTTCAAAGATTGTTAAATAGCATTGTTGAAAGAAAAGATTACACGCTTTTTTTATAAGAAGGGTGTAAATCCATATCATCATGGATATTTTTAACTATTTGGTCGAAATCACCATATAATATTCCAATATTCTTAACATATTCTTAAGGTTGATTTTTTAATTTCACCAGTCATAGTCTCAAAATAATCAAAAAGTAATGTAAAAACAAACAGAAGACAAGTTGCTTATCGAAATAAAAGGAAGTATAAGGTGTGGAAAGGAACAGCTATAAGAAAGATAAAATGAAATATGTCAGTTAAATCAGCTCGAGAAGGTTTTAGATGCATTTTCATGATGGCAATATTCTTACGATATTTTTTAATTTTTTGGCCATTTTCATCATGGACGTTCTTATAAAGTGTATTCTTATATAAAAAAGAGTGTATTAATAAATTAAAGCCTTGTTACGTTGCTAAGTTGTTATAAAAGAGAAGAAAATAGTTGTTGATTTATTCAGCATTCTATGCTGCTTTACTTATTTACAGTTGTAGATGTTCTTTGCATTCAGTTGGGGGTTCTGAGTGTGATCAGTGATTCTGCGACATGAAGTGTGTTTTTTAAACCTTATCGGAGTTTCAGATTTTTCTAAAAAGCGATACGTTATGGGATTGTTTCGAGTGTATAACAATAGAAATCTATTAGGAATTCCTCGAGGAATTCCTAGAAGCAATCTAGAAGGGGCAGAAATATTTATAGAGAAATTGATAAGGTAAAGAGAATAACCTTTTTAAGCTTTTTGAGCTTTTCATTTCACTTTTTCATAAAATTACTACTCTTTCTAAAGACCTGTATGTATGACTGAATTTGGAGTTTTTATCGAGTTAATCTGGCGAAGTTCTCGTCTCATTGCACTTTGAGAACAGAACTCACTGACCGAGTATTATTCAGGAATGACAATAAGTTCTTACAAGTTACAAGGATGAAAGATGTCTTGTCATCTGGGTTTTTTTTCTTTTTTCTTCT
>NW_027103481.1:0-26387 GCF_902728285.1 Clytia hemisphaerica
GGAAATTGCTATTTTTAACACTTTGTTGCCTCAATTTTGTAATTAAAATATCTAAAATGCGAATATTGGCATTTTTTCATATGATTTCCGGTTAACCCCTTCAATAATGTGTTTTATTCGTAGTATTTCAAATTATACAACATTTCTACATTAAATCAGTTCATTAAACCATCGACTAAAACTTCAAAGGGGCTCCAAAAAATCCAAAGTCTTCATTATTTTCATCAAACCCCTCCTCATCAACATTCTCATTCAGATCGATAACATCTTCGTCAGGGAAATTATCGCAATTCTTCTTCTTGCAAGCGTCTGCGCAGAAAAGACCGTTGTCGATGCAAGGGCACTTTCCAGCTACCCTGCTTCGTGCAACTACAAAACATCAGTTCCAAGATTTCTTCTGGAGCTGGAAGAACAGTATTCCATCTTATCCCAAGATTACCATCGTCATCTTCTTTCCAACCAAAGTTAGCAGCATGTGGTAAATTTTTACGATTCTTCGAACACGATCTCCATACGTAGATTTGATAAGCTGGTCTCATTGTATGAAGCTTCAAGCTATCAAGCTATCAGCTTTGCTGTATAGAGCTTATACCTGACGTCAATAGTGTTGCTATCCTCGGCATGACCGTACATGTCGCAAACAAACTTTTGGATGTTTTCGTGCGTATTTCGTTTCTCCCAAGTGTGAAAATAGTTCCACATACTCTTTCTTCTTCGCCATTAATTTGAATGGTTTGGTCTTTCCTTTACCAGAAAAGGCGCTACCTGTATCGCAGACAGTGAAAGCGTGAATTCCTAGAGGAGCTTGACTTGGCAGATCTAGGTCTTGATCAGGGAAACGTTTCTTCAGGGAGGATCTTATTCTCTGAATGGAGATTGTTCAGGCTTTTTTCCTTGTCCCGCGATGAACATTCGGCTGAATTTCGTCGATGCTGCGATGGTAACAAGAAAACATCTGTATCTGGGGTATGTTTTGATGATGTTCCCGATCCAGCTTGACTATGTGGTTAGCATGAAGAACATGCGGGTGCCGGCTTTCATGTTGCATGATAGCTCTGGTACATTTCGCTGTGAGATTGGACATCAGCTTTACCCATATGCCTTCGTATGCAACGTAAATGATTCGATCGCCTACATCATATTGGTCCATTATGACAAGGTACTCGATCAAAGCTTTTTTTTGTTGCTACCGACAGGAAGGCACCCCATTGTTTGATCAACTGACTTCCAATGATCTTTTTGAATTGCAGTTTCCAAAGCACGTGAATCTTCATTCTGATAGATGAGTCCAAATATACATGAAAAATATATTCTTTGGGATGCAGGGTTGTGTTCGATGATTGACTACATCATTTCATCTGCAAACTGTTGGTACGTCTTGCCCTTGGTTTTTTGCTTCCTAACAAGTGCTATTCCGTCAATGATTGCTGAATATGGCTTCGGGTGCACTTGTTGAGGTGTTGTTTCTTTTTCGATTCGCGCATGAATGTGGCTTTGTTGGTTTTGACCAGCTCACCAGTACTGCTCGATAAAGACTAAGGTACTGGTCCCAACTGGTACCTTTCTTTACAGAACTTTATGGATAAACGATTTCACACAACTCATAATATTCATATTTCAGGGACCAAATATGAAAATAAGGCTAAGATGGGTCAAAAATGGCCATTTTCCGGAGTTTTTCGCCGTTTTTTGGTCCGGACACCCCCCAGTCGGACCCAAACGTGCCATTTCTTTCATATTTCTAATATATTTATGTAAAGAAACCCAAATAACACTGTTTAGAGATGAAATGTGATAATTAACTAAGGAAATAAGTCCAAAAAATGCAAACAATAGCTAAAATTCCGTTTTTTTCGGTAATTTTCTCCGGTAAAAACCCCCTAGAAAATTATTTTTCAAATTTTTTTTCAGTTAAAAAAAAATTAGTATATTAGGATTAATTCTTGAAAATTTGGTGCATTTTTGAACATTATTGACCGAGATGTACTATTTTTAAGATGACATGGTAATTTCATTTCCTAAGGAAATCCAAGCAAATATGAAAATTTAGCGTTTACCACCCCCTAAAAAAGTTGAAAATTTCAGTCAAGAGCTGTAAGTTTGAAAAAAGCACCCTGACTTTTCTTCAAATATAGTAGTCAAGGCTTCCGAAAATCATAGTGAGGCTTCCTCCGTCGAGTGAGCCCGATTTGCCAAAATCTGGCCTCTAGCTCATGGGCTAAATTACTGTATCATGCATATTGTAATAATTATGCATGGTTTTATCATTGTTTTTCTGCTGAACTACATAATTATTCAACAGGGTGGCCTCTTTGAAAAAAGGTCTATGAATGGCGACAACAGTTTTTACATATCTTTTATCGGACTTGCAGAAAGCGGACTGCGGAAAGTTATGAGAAATGGTTTCTAGATTTTTTAATGAAGTATATATACCAATACCATCAAGTTACACAACATGGCCACTATCTGGCAAATGTGTTTTTCTAGAGTGTACGGTTTGTGACTACTGTAGCTTAAAATTGTTTAATGCGACCAGTTACAATTTCTGGTAGGAGATGCAGAGAATTGTGACAACAAGGCTCAAAATAACAATTTCAAGTGGGTCGGACAAAATGTCCAATCAGGGTTGCTTTAGCTTGAAAATTATGATTTTTGTGTCGGACATGAAGCCATTTGGGTCGGACATTGTCCGATGTCCGACCGTTATTTCGAGCCCTGTGACAAGGTGTTATATATTGGAATTTGGTAAAGTATACAGACTAAAATTGTTCCTGCTTTAGAAATTTATGAAGGATAAAAATATTTCTCACAAAGTTATATATACTGAAGATTTAATATCAGTCATTTTAAGGAAAGGAAAAGATTTGATATATAAGCAGCTTAATAAGATCTAAATTAAAAAGACAAGAATGTTTTTGTATTTTTGAAGATTATACATTTTTTGATTTATTATTTTTTTGAAATCATTCCAATATCAGATGAAAAATACAATAAGAAAGATTGACTTTGAAACAAAAGAGAGATGGTCAATTTAAAAGAATGAGAAACACAAAACCACCAAACACCAAATAACAACTCTCAACACACATATGAATAGAAAACAAAAACTCAAACTATGCCTGAAGTCCCGGACTTGTGACCGGTTCAAAGCGACTTTACACATGTTACGGGTACCCAACACTCATTCTCCCTCAGGCAATATCTAAAACCGAACCGCAGTTCCAAACACATAAACAAACTAAATAATAAAATTAAATTAAGAAGAGAAACAGCTAAAAGATATTTATAACTGATCCATTTCTATATGCAAAAACTATGTTTTTCAGGAGTTTGCGGTTTTCTTAAAGTTTGTAGCTTAATGGCAGTCAGTTACAATTTTTAGAAGAAGCTGCATAGAGTTACGACAAAGTGTTATTGGGGTTTTATCAAGTAAACAAAAAAAGTACAGTTTCTATCTATGTAATGAGAACTAAAAATGGTTCTGCACTAAAATTATGGCATGTATCTTTATTTTGGGTTTGACTTTTTGGCAATTTTCTTATTTATTTGTAGTATAACACTTTGGTCAGATATGGATATTGTCTACACCCAACAGAAAAAATGTATTATAACTTACTAAAATGAACAAAAAGTTTAATTACACTAGACTAACTAACATCCCAAACGAGCGAGGTTCCTGGACTTTTCAACCGGCAGCTAATTGCAATTGTATCGAACGCTGATCTAACATTTGCTCGCATCTCATCAAAATTATCCCTTTCACCCCTTTGACCCTCTAACCCCTTTGACCCTCTAACCCTTAACCCTCTTAGCTCTTTTGGCTGACCTTCCAGCCTCGGCTGGTTTATTACAACTAAATGAAGATTCTTTGTATAATCAATATATAATCAATTCCAAAGGTAATAAAACAATAACACTTCATGTAGGTTTTTTTATTTTATTATGTCGAGTTCCGAAAAAAGAAAATTATAATTTTCCTGAATTTTAAAACCAGATAATTAGACCTTCAGGTGCTTTTTATTTGAGAGATTGGTGGGATAGAGCATATTGCATTGCACCAACGCGAAAAAAACTTCTCCTGTCCCCAAGCCCTTACTTGTTCCATTTTTCGTATCAATCAATAGCCCTTTTTAGTATTCCCATGGTGCATAAATGTACATCTATGAAAAAAATCATAGGATAAATAAGGACAAGTCAAAATACAGTTTCGTGAACATACAGATTATGAACATATAAACAACCGGACGGCTATCTTCCATTGTGTCTTTCAGCGAGCTTTGTGTCGCCTGTATTTCAAAATTGGTATAAAAAATCCGACAATATTCCGTCACAATTTCATTTCTTTTAATTATTCAGGTAAAAGGATTGATAAAACTTGAACATTAATCGTAATTCACAAAAGAATTATTCTAAATTTTTTTTATAAGTTTGCAATATATTTTATCAACATTTTTCAACGCAGAAATGCAGGATTTCAACTGCGTGTATACTTTTGAATCACTTTTGTCACTCCAATAATTTTTTTTATGACATGAAAAAAAAGTATGCCAAAGTTGAGAGCCTGTGTCATAAGATTATCCCAATTTGAATCCCATACTCCCAGACGGTGTCAATCGAGAAACTTCGAACAAAAATCGCAATCGAACCAATCGAACGTAATTGAACGCGATCGAATAATTGTGATTCGATTGTCGAACGTAACCGAATCTCAATCGAACGGCCGATTCCTGGGTAATATTCGATTGTGTTCGATTGCGTTCGAGTAAGGTTAGATTGGTTCGATTAATAGTTGACTATGTTCCATTGGTTCGATTACGATTATGTTCGATGAGTTTAATTGCGATTAAATTAAATTGGATCACTCTGTTAGAGATTTTTAACGTGGGGGGCCAACCGCTCATTAAGTATCGTACGAAAGCGAATAAAATCTAAATCAATCGAACGTACTCGAACATAATCGAATACAATCGAACGTAATCGAAGCAATCGAACGGCAAATCCTGGGTAATACTCGATTGCGATTCGATTGCGTTCGACAATCGAATTGCAATTATTCGATTGTGTTAAATTGCGTTCAATTGATTCGGCGTTCGATTCGTTCGACTGACACCGTCTGGATACTCTCTAAAATTATTCCATACTTTTGAGTCCAAGTTTAAAAATATTAGTCGGAATTTTGACAAGATGACGACGATTTTTCCTCCGTTATCTTTGTTATGATATAGATAGAAGGCTTGAGAAGAGTAGAACAACAGAGACTTTTGTTGAAGTTTTGACGTTTTTATCAAGGTATTCCCAAGAGGTATATCATCAAAATTTATTGTTACATTTTATGATTTTAACGAGGCGGAAACGAAGCTAGCAGTGTTTGTTATCTACAAAATACAAAGAAGATCGATGTCCAGTCGTTTATATGTTCATGTACAGATTTAAAACCTTTCACTCGTAGTTGTGTTTCGACTCGATATTATGTATAACGAGACCCTGTACTCTTACATGATGGCTTGTACTTTTACCTTTTTTATGGTTATACTGTATTGCCACTAACACAGAGATATCTTATATAAATCTAAAAAAAATTGCAAGATAGATTTGTTATTGTTCGGCGCTAAATGTCTGAGACATTTTCTCACCAGTCTTTTGCCGTCCCTTCTGTGGCACTGTCATTTAGTTGTGTTCCTGTATTTGGCACACGAACTGTTTCATCAAAGCGATGTTTTATTTTATCCATCCTAAAGCAATGGTATATCTCACGTTTTTCAAAACATCTGCTTTTTGATGAATTAGTACCAGAAAGTTAGTACTAGCGAGACATAAAATCTCTCTAATAAAAACAAAATAACTCACGGCATGATTTCAAAAAAACTAAAATTGTATGTGAAATTCGAGGTACTGTAGTCATATGGTCCCTTTCTTTAGGAGGATTGTTGACTATCTAGCGTAAGTTCGGTTGTTCTTCTACAACTGTTTCTCTTGGTCTGCCCATAGCAGTACACGTCTGTACAGCTTTCTTGATGACGTCATTATAACCCAAAGTAGCACAAATTTGGAGGAAATCTACCATTTTATAATCTTGTATGTTTGTATTGATCTTGTCAACGAATTGAGAGGTTGGTTTAAACTCTTCTTTAAAAGCATTTTGTATTTTTGTTATTTCGAAGGGTTTAAATTTATCTTTGAAGGTATTTGTTGCATACAGTTCCCACGCGGTCCATGGGAGTGCTCGGGAGACTAAATCCAAATCATCTTCACTAAATCCACCAATAGTCTCGCCTCGTGGCTCTACGTCACTCAATTCGCTAATTTCGTGCTCTTTAATACCAATTCTTTTGAACTCTACCCAAGTGAGAGAACCATATTTTTTCTGTAAAGCTTCCAAGAAAGCCCTGTTTTGTTTCGACAACTCGTTATTTATATCTTGAAGCTCAGGTAATCGATCTTTCTCGTCTTCTCTTCCACGATAAATCTTTTCACCAACGCGATACCATCTTTTATCGTGATTTAAATCTGCACTTAGTTCGTTCCTATTCTTCTGGTTATTGTACACGTCTTTGAATAATAATGATTCTAAAAGAAAAATGTTTTTTTTAAGGCTGAGTACGTCAGGAGGCGAGACTGACAGTTTGGATATCAAAGCTGTTAACTTTTTTAGATTATTATGATGCTTCAGGGCCGGCGAATCAATTTTGAAAGTGGAGGGGCCAAATAGTAAGTGTCTAAGGAGGCGCCACCATGGTTGGCGCCGACGGGCCTTTCTTAGCAAAAAAGTGGGGGGCCATGGCCATTTTAGGAAGACTAGACGGCAAACTAAAAACGCCATGATAAGAAAGTGATTTTAGAGGGTGGACAATCCAGTCTAATCCAGGCTTACTGATTCGACAAACCTTTGTTTTGTATTGCATGGCAAAATTGAACAATTGAAATATGTACATTGGAAGATGTTTGTCTACTTATACCGGGTGCACCACAAAAAAGTTTCTCTCTTTAAAAATAATTTTCTCGAAATGTAAAAATGATAAAAGAACCATTCCTACTTCATTGGAAAGAAGAAAGATAAGCTTAAATTTTGATGGGTTATTTATCAAATTCGATTCATTAGATCAAAAGTTATGCTTAATTGAATAAAAATGTTACTTTCGGAAAACGTTCGCTCGAAAACGTTAAGAATCGAAATATTATTATTATAACTTTCAATCCAACGAACCGAAAGCAATAAATGACTTATCAAAATTGAAGTTTATCTTTCTTCTTTCCAATGAAATAGAAAAATTTTTAGATTTCGAGAAATTTACTTTCAAAGAGAAGAAAAAATTTTGTGGTGAACCCGGTGCATTTTACAAGTCAAAGTACTTATATTTTTAGATATTTACATCACTGATATTTTTCAGAAAATTAAGCTTAATTAAGCTTAAATCAGATGGTTAAGACTGCGATCGCTCAGGATTTCAATTCTCTAACCATGCTCTAACGAAAAGAGGTCCTTATAGATTTTTAGAAAGTATATATGTAGCTGGTCTGTGAATCAGACTACGGTCGCCGGCATATGCTGACATCTAGCAAATAAAAAGGTGGAAACTTTTTTACAGTAGCAAATAGGTTAACCTTAAAAAAAACACACGTCTATTACGCTTTTTATTCTGGGCAAACAGATCCGGTTTAGTAAAGATGGATCGATCGATTAAACTCACGGTCAACTGAATCGATTTGATCTTGGATCTTTTGTTTATCGGTGTTTTGTTTTTTGCTTCCTTCTGTAGATCCTGAAGCTGAAAATTTTTTCGATAATCTAGAGTTAGTTTGTTCTGGTTTAGACGGTCTACTTTTCGCCCTGCTTATTTTTCTAATTCTGAATTAAAGTGGGCAGAAAATTGGCTGTCTAAAGTCAACACATTGCCCTCTTATGTTGTCAATGCAATATCAATACAATAATGACCGGTTAGTGAGGGCTGTACTATACCGAGGTCAAGTAACGACCGAGCTTGCGAGGTTCTTGCGTTGACCGAGGGCAATATTTTCAGTACAGACCGAAAAAAACCGGTCATTATTGTATTTGTTAACCGTTTCCTTCAGCTTCGATTGATTTTTAGCGCTTTATCCAGGAAAAATAGCGAAATAAAGCGAAAAAAAAACAAGCGAAAGAGATAAAAAATTGTTATAATTTCTGACGTCAGAAATAAAAAATGAGAGAAATGATGTCAACGCATTGTTCATTTTAAAACCATAAATATTATTTGGACCAAGAGATATACATTAGAATAAATATAAAGTTAAATTGTTCATTTTCCTTTGAAAAAGTGACGCCACAATGAATTTTCCTAACGACGGACAACTCTGGACAATGTAGGCCCGTCGTCATGCGAAAAGAACCAATTGCATTGCGCAAAAAGTCGTGTAGCCCGCTTCGAAAAAGTAACCGGTTAACAAGACTTTCAATATTTTTCAAGCCAAGATTGCCAACTTTCTGCTTACTCTAACAACTAAAATACCTTATTGGTATATATTTTCGCGTGTTACAAATTTTCGCGGGTACTTAATTTCGCGAGTTTATTGGTCGATTTTCGCGAAATTTAATATTGTTTAAATTTTTAAAAATTACAAAATCGCGAAATTAAATACACGCGAAAAAAATTTTCTTAGTATTTTGTTAGTATTTTTACATCAAAAACGTTGTGTTTCAAGCAAAATCAGTTTTTCTTGCTTTATATTCCCACTTTCTGAAAATACCTAGTTTAGTGAATCGCGAAATTTAATACACGCGAAAATTTTCCAGAAGTCGGCAATCGCGAAATTTAATACACGCGAAACACGTTTTTTCGAAAAAATTTCGCGATTCGCGAAAATTTGTAACACGCGAAAATATATACCAATAAGGTAGATTACCTTTCTGGTCATTTTTCAAAAATTTTGTCCTCGTGAAAATCTAAAATTCGGTTTTATAACCGACAACCACTTAATAAGGTTAAACATTTATTAACCCCATGTACCAGGACTCTTTAGAAGATGGTGTGAAAATAAAAGCTTTAGAATAAAAGTTAAATTTCTATGCCGGATGATTTTACCTCCTGGATTTTTTTGTGGTCCATTTCCATCAGATTCATCTCCTAAAATAGAGAGGAAACAATTAGCAGTTATCTAAAGTATGTACCTAAAAAATGGCATTTCACACATTTTGATACATTGATCAAAAGTAGGCAAAAAATAGCAAAAATTAGCCAATAGAAGGCAAAATGAACTCATTGGAGGCTGTAATAAAATATGAAAACATTTGAAATCAGCGAAATTCCAAGTTACAGAAAAGTATAAATTCTTAAAAAAAGTATAAATTATTTTTTAATCTTCATTTTTCGTCTTTATTTTTGAAATATTTGAAAAATTTTGGAGTCTAAGCATCTGCTAAAAATGATCTTTTCAACAAGATATTATATTTTTTTGCAAGAGCAAGGAGGATTAGATTTTACTATTTTCATTTTCCTTGAGGTTTTGCTCAGATTTTTTGCGACGAAGTTTTATTTCACGAAAAGGCGAATGCATAGGTGTTCCCGAAAGGAAGGGTAACCCAATTGAGCTACTTATTGGGCTCTCGGGGGGGGGGGGTACTTAGGCAAATGGAGGGTACGGTATGTGCCGCCCTTAAGGGTACCTTTTTTGGACTTCGAAAGTCCCGCTACGGGTCGGAAAAATCAGAAAATCGAATTTCAGTCCCACTAAGGGTTGGAAAAATAGGAAAATCTCAACTTTTTACCCCATTAGGGAACACCCCGAATGCATTCAATAACGTAACAAAAATTATTCCACACACGCAATTAATCCACTTAAGGTAGTGTTTTCCAATTAGGTGAAGTTTTATGGCATTGTATATCCCAAACAATGGCTGTTGAACCAAAATAATCCGCTTTGTTTGCTGGAAATAGACCATAGTTCGGTATCGACAATTTTTGCAATCAAAACAAACGGGTTGCATGGTGCGAAGCAGGACTCTTTAGAAGATGGTGTGAAAATAAAAGCTTTAGAATAAAAGTTAAATTTCTATGCCGGATGATTTTACCTCCTGGATTTTTTAGTGGTCCATTTCCATCAGATTCATCTCCTAAAATAGAGAGGAAAAAATTAGCAGTTAACTAAAGTATGCACCTAAAAAATGGCATTTCACACATTTTGATACATTGATCAAAAGTAAGCAAAAATTAGCCAAAATTAGCCAATAGAAGGCAAAATGAACTCATTGGAGGCTGTAATAAAATATGAAAACATTTGAAATCAGCGAAATTCCAAGTTACAGAAAAGTATAAATTCTTAAAAAAAGTATAAATTATTTTTTTAATCTTCATTTTTCGTCTTTATTTTTGAAATATTTTGGAGAAACAAAATCAAAATCCAATCAAAACAAACGAACTGCATGGTGCAAAGCGAGGAGGCGAGAGAATGGTCTTGATCGATTAAATTACCGGTACCGAGCTGTGGTCTACTGTGGTCTTTTTTAGCAAAGTCGACGGACTATTTAGCTTCAGCTAGGGACTAATATCTGTGGTCCAACCGGGTTTTTGAACAAGGGTGTCTCAATCAAGGAAAGAAATGAATCAGTTTCTATGCCATATGTTCTTACGTCCAGGATTTCATGGCTCCGCCCCCCCCCCACTTATTTGGGGGGGTGTAAATCTTAAATTGGCCTAAAAGTGGGTGGGAGCTGTCTCATTTTTTAAACTCAGGGGGGACCTAAAAAAGTTGGGGGAGCCGAAGGGCTACACTAAAGTTCTGGGGGCTAATTAGAAAACTGTAAAATACCCCCTCACTATTGTTTTGGTTAATAAGTTAAGGATTTTTCTATTGAACTTATCTCTTACATTCTATCAAAATGTAGGCTAAAATGGCAGATTTCTACCCTTAAAATTCCAAAATTTTTCTCGTTGCCCACCATGGTGGGGCAACATTTATTTGAATTTTCAATTTGGACCCCCGACTTTTAATCCCAACCCGGGGCCCATGGTAGTTCAGGTTCTTGAAATTTATTATCATCGTGGCTTGTATAATCAGCATTTTGCCAAGATATGTAACCAAATATTTATGCATTTTTATGATGTACATGAATTCGTTCTTCTCTTCCTCAGTTGGTTGACGTGCCATGTTGATACGTAAAAAAACTAGTAATAATACTACCAGAACTGACAGAAGCTTTTTTTTGCGGGACCTGAACCTTGAAAGTAATTTTTGCAGGGACCTGAACCTTTATATTTCAACTGGGACCTGAACCTTACTGAAAAGTGGGGGGACCTAAATCGTAGGGGGGACCTAAATTTGTTGGGGGGACCTAGAACCCCATTCGGAGCCATGGATTTTCAGGCTCTTCGTCTCCACCAGGCTCATCTCCTGAAAAATATTGAGGTAAAGAATATGAAGATAATAATAATAATAATGTTTTACAGATTTCCAGGCCACCGTGCATGCAAATGGGCCTCTATAAATCGCTCATACATTGGTTTGGTTTATTACAAAGGTTACTAAACCGATCTTGTTTTACAAAATATCTTTTTTAAATATAACCCTCCTTGAGGACTTCCTCACACTCTCCATTTGTAATCGCTCTGCGGCATTGCTCGATTTCTCTCGTTTGCTTTACTTCTCCATTCTTTTACTTGGTCTCTTTCCATTATTGTTAAATCGTCTGTGATGCTCATGTTGGCGTACTTGTCGTACTGCTTCAATTCCCTTAAGTTTCTCATAAATTTGTATTTTACATGCCCGCCATTAAATACAACTTTGATTGGTCGTGTACGATTTGATTCTTTACCAATACGGGAGACGTAAGTTGGCTCTGTGTTTATTTTAACGTCGTTTAGGAGTTCGTTTTGCTTTCTCTGTTCTTCCATTTGTTCTTCGACCTTTTCGCTGCGAAGTATTTGTTTCATGCTGGATATATTTAACTCGTCATTGGTTTTCGTGATTTCGGCAAAACTTTTCTTTGAATTTGTTTTCGTTTTGTTATCTGTAGGTTTCGCATTCATTGTATCTTCGATTTTAGTGGTAAGTTCAGTTTCCAGCGATAAAAATTGAGCTTGAATTGTATCGGCAACATGGTTCCTTTCTTTAACGTATCCCTGACATCTAGCTTGTAATTCTTTAACCGCAACATTCAACTTCCTTTCATTCTCGTTTTTCACCTTGATAATATTTTCGCACGCTTCAATTTCTTTACGGCAATGTGTGCAGCTTTTGATTTTCTCTGATTGGTCCAAGATTTTTCGGTGTAGCTCTTGATCGATGGAACAGCAATTTATGCATTGGTATTTTCGATAGCCTTTATTCAGGAACATTTGTATTTGGTATTTTGTAAAGGTAGTCCTGTGCATGCATAATGCAGTGTTCGTTGACATTTATGACATTCTAATCTCATTTTGTCGTCATCTATCATCTATCTATCATATCTATCATTTTTATTTTCTCTTTTTTAAAAGGTATAATCAGATGATTTTTGATATTTGGCTTAGAGTCCTTATGGTCCTAAGAAACACCTCCAAAGTTTTTGAACCAATTATTTTCCAAAGCTGAGATATTCGATTTCGAATTCTCAAATTTTTACTTGAAAACAATAGAAATTCAACGCTAAAGACTGTGTAAAGACTCATTTTTAGAAATTTCAAAGTCAAATTTCTCAGCTTTGGAAAAAAACTGGGTCAAAAGATTTAGGTGTCTCTATGGACCATAAAAGAGATTATCCATAGAGTGGATTTTTGCTTATTAGTTTTTGCTCTTGATCGATTAAATTACCGGTACCAAGCTGTGGTCAAGCAAAGTCGACATAGTCCATTTAAGCTTCACAGAAGACCTCTGTAGATCTGACCGTGAATGCTATAAAGAACTGTCCCAGCAGGCTAACGACCAAAATCGTAATCGTAATCCTCGAATGAATTCATTTGGAGAGTCCGAGGATCCTCAAAAAACGGATTCGACGTAAAGAAGGTTTACAAAAAACCAAAACCAAACAACAGCCAAACCAACGTAACAGACAACAACCCAATCAGCCAATAGGCCAAACAAAAATGATAACGACGATAGCTCAAATGAAAACTCATCTAACCAAAACATGAACAAATCTATAGAAACAAACACAACAATCAGAGAACAACAAACGCTGACCAAATGGCAAGTAAAAAGAAAAATGAACTGTTAAAAACGGTAGTCACAGAACAACCACATATAATTGCCATCACTGAGGTAAACACCAAACAAGTCTCCGAGAGAAAAGATCAAGACTACTCTTTCGAAAATTACTCCACGCCATATAAAACAAAGATTTGAATGAAAAAAAAAGAAGAGGAATTATAATACTATTTCACAACTCCATTGAACACCTCATCCTACAAATAGATTTGAAGAGGTCTGCCTGATAGAAATAGCAATGCAGAACAAAGACACAATGTTATCTGGCTGCTTTTACAGAAGCCCAACCAAAACCGAATCAAACGACTACGATGAAAATAACAAGAACATGAACAAGCTCATAAAAGATCTATGCTTAAACCCAAATACTTATGTATTGTAGGAAACTTTAACTACGGAAAGATCAATTGGAAACATTGGTCCTCCCCATGCGAAGAAGATAGCAACGAGGAAAAATTTCTCGATGCTCTAAGGGACTCTTTCTTATACCAACATGTCCTCGAACTAAAATGTGCTCGAACCAACACGCCAGCGTGGAACTGATAGGCCATCGACACTCGATCTCATCCTTACAGGGGAAGAAAACCAAGTCTCTGAGATAAAATATCTTGCCCCACTCCATGTCAGTGATCATAGTGTCCTCTTTTTTTAATTATATGGCTACTTCACTCTCAAAGATGAACTAAATAGATATCAATACAACAAAGCTAACTACCACCTAATGCGAACCCATCTGAACCAAATAAACTGGTCCACCAACTTCATTCAGCGGTCAGAGTAGAATTAAATGTAAATGAGAGCTGGGACCTGTTCCTAAAGCAAATGATCGAGCTCCGAAACCTTTGTGCCAACTTCCAACAATAACAACAAAGATTTTTTATGTCAAATAAGATCAAAAAAGGCAAATGCCCATTAAATCGAAACACTTGTTAACTAATACACGGGTTTCGAATTAAATTTTTGCTTAGCTTTAGCTTTGATCCCATGTAAATTTGCACGAAAAATATCAAGTAAACAGAACGAAAATTGGCCGTGTATCAAGCAATTTTAGCTCATTTTTCCATTTTGACAGACTTTATGGGTCATTATGAAAACAAAAAACATTAAAATAAAAAGTCAATCGTTTAATCATATTTCTTTTATTGAATTTAAAATAGAAAAACATCTTTTGAATGAACACCTGGCTTTCAAAAGAGAAGAAAGGAAATCTATCAACCTTTTATAAGGCATTTCCCCTTATCGCTCCTTTTATTTACTTGATTTTTTCTCTCGCGCCAGATTTAATTCGAAACCCGTGTATTAATGAGGAACAAAAAGCGCATAGAAAATGGATCAACTCTCTACATGATGAAGACACTGACAGATATAGAAGAGAGTATGTAATAAGCCGTAATATCGCCAAAAGAGCCCTGACTCGATCCAAAAGAGAATTTGAGAAAAAGATCAGCGAACAGTCCAAAACGAACCCAAAAAGATTCTGAAAATACATACGTAATAACCTTAAGGCAAGATCTGGAATCCACACTCTGCTTGAGAATCGGAATTACGAAAACTCCATTAAGTATGACGATAAAAGTAAAGCTGACATCCTCCAGAAACAATTCTGCAGTGTTTTTACGCGTGAGCCACTCGAGGAGCTCCCTGAATTTGATTCTAGGACGGATAAAGAAGTTGAGATCAACATACTCACTGAAACTCTAAGGAAAGAATTGGAAAAGTTAAATCCGAATAAATCCCTTGGCCCAGATGAGCTTCACCCAAGGATGGTCAAGGAGCTTGCCGAATACATCGCAGAACCGATTTTCCTGATAATTACAAAATCTTTCAACGAAAGTTGTCTTCCGAAGGACTGGAAGCTTGCAAACGTATCACCTGTCTATAAAAAAGGAAACAAAAACATAGCAGAAAATCTTCGTCCAATTAGTTTAACATCTTTAGTTTGCCGAATAATGGAAAAGATTCCCAAAACCCATATTATGACATATCTTGATCAAGAGAAACGACATGACTTCATCAACCACCGGTCAACTGTAACACAACTACTAAATTACCTAGATGCTTGTACCAAAGATATTGGAAACAGTAAAGCCGTAGACGCAATATTTTGACTTTGCAAAAGCATTCGACTCGGTTCCTCATCAACGGCTCCTAATCAAACTAGAAGCATATGGGATAAAAAACAAGTTTCTTAAATGGATCAAAGACTTCCTGAAGGATCGATCCCAGATTGTTAAAGTAAACGGAGTTGAATCGGTGCAAAAAGCAGTGCTCAGTGGAGTACCTCAAGGTAGTGTCCTAGGGCCTACCCTTTTCGTTCTCTATATCAACGATCTACCAGATTCCGTTAAGTCAAAACTGTTCCTTTTTGCTGACGACACCAAACTCGTCAATAAAGTGGAATCAGTTGAGGATGCGCTAGTAATACAAAACTACAAAAGTGGTCCGAAACATGGCTATTAACTTTTCATCCTAACAAATGTCATGTGCTAACCCTAGGAAAGCCAAATATTATCAAACATGTACACGAATACACAGTAGGGGATAAAATCCTTGAACATGTATCATTCGAAAAAGATCTTGGGTTATCATCGATAAGAATCTCTCCTTCGACCAACACATCAAATCAGTTGAAAAAAGCTGATTCAATGGCTGGTCTTATCAGACGGACCTTCACGTACCTCACTCCAGAACTGTTTCGAAAACTGTACGTAACATTTGTCAGACCACACTTAGAATACACCCAGATTATCTGGTCACAAAAACTGAAAAAAACACGCGAGATTGATAGGTGTTCACCGACGCGCATCCAAAACAAGACATGTGGATAGCTAATCAATGAAAATCGAATGCAAAGAATCGGAATAACTAGTCTAAAATACAGACGCGAGGTAAGTGACATGGTTAAGATCTTTAAACATCTACGTAAACTACTATGACAAATCTTACGTCCCTAAGAAATGTAACCAGCGAGGGAGACCTATGAGAACGCAAAACTATGAATTAGTAGTAATCTTTGGGAACGATGGCGTTTGTGGTCCGCAGAGTAACTCCCTATACTATCGGGGCATTAAGCAGTGAAATAGTTTGCCTTCAAAAGTAGTCAACTCATCCTCAGTGGAAGAATTTAAAGAGACCATTAGTGTAGCCAGTAAAGATAAAAAGTTTGAATATGATTAAAAGTGTCACTATTGTTGCATATCTGTCTAAATTATAACAATGTAATAATTAACCCAAAATGTATGAGAGATTCATAGAGGCTCATGTGTCCGCACGGTGGCCTGCGAATTTGTAAAACTATATTATTATTTAGCTTCAGCTAGGGACTAATATCTGTGGTCCAACCGGGTTTTCGAACAAGGGTGTCTCAATCAAGGAAAGAAATGAATCAGTTTCTATGCCATGTGTTCTTACGTCCAGGATTTTCAGGCTCTTCGTCTCCACCAGGCTCATCTCCTGAAAAATATTGAGGTAAAGAATATGAAGATATCTATCATTTTTATCTTCTCTTTTTTTAAAGGGATAATCAGATGATTATTGATATTTGCCTAAGAGTCCTTACTCTTAGGTTCCAAATAAACGGGCCCCCCCCCGCTTGTTAATTTTTCGAAAATTTTCCAACCCCCCGGACCTTATTAGGACCCCCCCGTTTATTAATCTCTAAGAATATTTTCAGCTGTCAAAGTGAAGGCCCCTTATTTTGCTCTAAATAGCCTGATTATAGCCTATTTTTACCTTATTTTTGGGTTTCAAAAGTACAATTTCCAACCCCCCGGAAATTAGGTCCCCCCCGTTTATTAAAATCTAGAAAATTTTCCAAACCCCCCCCCCCCTTGAAGTTTAGTTATGACATCCCATGATAGATATACCTTTAATCAGTGGACTTTCTAAACAAGGTTTAGGTGTATCTCTTCTAGTATAAATTTCTTCGTCGGTTCTCTGTTGGTTTTTTTCGCCAAGATAAATTCCACACCTTATAGGATGCTTTTCAGAATAGTTGATGATTATTTTCACAATTCCATCTTCGTCTGGTTTTTTCACTGTAAATTGCTCGACATTGCGATTGAAATAAACCCGCTGTCCGTCTGTTATATCGAGTTGACGCCCTTAAGTATAAAATGTCAATATACATAAAAACTTCATTTGACTCAACCAAGGAGTATTTAGAAAAATCGTGGGCGAGAGAAAGAGGGTTTACACTGACTTTACACAAAAGCAACACGTTTTGAGCATCAACCAAAAACTTTGTCTTTTTTGACGAATGGTAATAATGCTTTTCTTTAGACAATTAAAATTAATCAATAAAGGGGCAATAATTCACCTTATAATCGCACGATGGGTTATTTTTTCCTATTTGGCGCGCCCTCAAAGAGAGCAATTAATCGTTAATTGCATCCTGTAGAGAGCAATTAATCGTTAATCACACTCTTCGATGCAGCGCCAATGTTTACAAAATTGATTTTAATGTTTTTTCTCACATTTTTTTCCATCGAACGTTTTAATTGCATTCGAAATTCATTTTGTGAGAAAGAAAATCTATAAACAACAATAAAAGAAAAACATAAAGAGAAGAATAAAATGTAAAACTTTCAGTGTAATTTCTATAATTTACTTTCCTAACTGGGAAAAAGTAGTGAAAGCCATTGTGCGATTAGCTCGTAATCACATAATAACTCGTACAATTCGAGAATTGCACTCGTTATCATGTGATTACATATACTAAGCTTCCCTCCTAAAGATGTAACTGAAAACTCATACCACTAGGAAATGATTTCAAATCGCTGCTGCTCAGCTTCAGTATTATTTGATTTTGACTTTGATCCTTGACATCTATTGTCCATACACTAAAAGTACATTTAAAAGCAATTCTGAGTATCTGCATACGTTAGTCTGTCCACTACACGCTTTTTGTTTAATAAGAATATACTTTAAAAAAATGATCATGATGATGATGATTATGAAACTGGTCAAACAAGTAACATGCTGAATGGACCTACCTGATGATGAAAGTTAGATAGCAATGCGAGAAGAAAAATAAAAAAAATCAGTCAGTCAATAGTTCCGGCTTCAAAAATCAATTTTATTGAAAATTAAAACATGCTTGATGGTGGGCATTGCTATTAATAATGTTTTTGAATGAAAAAACTGTCGAACGTGCTAACCGCACTGGCTCAACTTCAGCATCTTTGAAATCATTCGTAGGCCCAATTGTAAACTTAATGGCTTAAGAAAAATTATAGCATTTTGGGTTTTAGCCTCGTTTTGGCGAAAAACTCGTCCCCAGGCCCCAAAAATTAAAATTTTGAAAAAATGAAAAAAACACCCCCAGGGATTTGCCCAAGGATCAAGTGTGCACAATTTCAGCCAAATCGGACCATTTTTGAAGTCTCCAGCCTGCCCCAAAGTTTTAGCCTCGTTTTGGCGAAAAACTCGTCCCCAGGCCCCAAAAATTAAAATTTTGAAAAATGAAAAAATTACCCCCAGGGATTTGCCCAAGGATCAAGTGTGCTAAATTTCAGCCCAATCAGACCATTTTTGAAGTCTCCAGCCTGCCCCAAAGTTTTGGTGACAGACACACACACAGACACACAAACACACACACACACAGACATTGTCAGATTGTAGCTCAACTGAAGTTGAGAACAACCAATTATAAGAAAAAAGTCCGATGAAAATCCAGAAAACGGCGATTTCCGGCATTTTCGGCCGGAAAAAAAATTTTCTCAAAAATCAGACTCGGCCATGTTTTGGGCATTGTTAATACGCATTTTTTTTTTCGAAAATCGGGCTCCGTCACATTTTGGGCATTGCCATTTTGCATCATTGCGCCAAAAATCAGAAAAAACTAATGAGCCAATCCTGAGAAAAGCTGGTAACGAACGAACGAACGAACGAACGAACGGACGGACGGACGGACGGACGGACGGACGGACGGACGGACGGACGGACGGACGGACGGACGGACGGACGGACGGACGGACGGACGGACGGACGGACGGACGGACGGACGGACGGACGGACGGACGGACGGACGGACGACGGACGGACGGACGGACGGACGGACGGACGGACGGACGGACGGACGGACGGACGGACGGACGGACGGACGGACGGACGGACGGACGGACGGACGGACGGACGGACGGACGGACGGACGGACGGACGGACGGACGGACGGACGGACGGACGGACGGACGGACGGACGGACGGACGACGAACGAACGAACGAACGAACGAACGAACGAACGAACGAACGAACGAACGAACGAACGAACGAACGAACGAACGAACGAACGAACGAACGAACGAACGAACGAACGAACGAACGAACGAACGAACGAACGAACGAACGAACGAACGAACGAACGAACGAACGAACGAACGAACGAACGAACGAACGAACGAACGAACGAACGAACGAACGAACGAACGAACGAACGAACGAACGAACGAACGAACGAACGAACGAACGAACGAACGAACGAACGAACGAACGAACGAACGAACGAACGAAGTCCAAAAATTAGAAATATGCTAAGGATATCACCATGAAATTCGGCTGGAGAACCTAAGAATGTATTTTAGTGCATTTTTAACTGTAAATTTGGACTAACCTCTCTATTTCATCTTTTTTATCACGACGAACAATGTTAGCATCACGTAATTCCAATGTGTAAATCATTTCCATTATACCCAATGCAACTTTGTGATCTTCTGTACTCCATTTTTCAACCTCAGGAACATTAATTAATGTGATACAAATGTTCGGCTGGTATGCAATTATTTTATCAGCCCATTCTTTATCTGTCGTTAAACTTGATCGATAATTTGTATTTAATAAACGTTTAAACCATTCGGAAGGTTGAATGTCGATAAGTGTTCCATTATGCGTCGTCAATTCTAAATAAAAAGAAGATAAATATACTGGAAAGAATCAGTAGTGGTGGCCGGCGGCCGATTTTTCTGTGTGCGCAGAAAGACAAGGGTATCGGAACAAGGCGTATCTGATTACTAATTTTGGCACCCCGTTGCTTTTATACGCCTTAGAATTAGCAGTTTCCAATTTCAGTAAAAAAGAGAAAAATATACCCAAAACTTTTCGTGCTCGATTCGGTAGGTATTTTATAAGGTATTTTTCTTTTAAAATGGGGCGCCAAAATCCCAACCTTCGAAAATTTCCTCCCCAGCTTTTGTCGACCTACCACACAACTGGAAAGAATTGCAGGTTACCTTAATTCATTTTAGTTTTACCCATTGAATTTAATACTTCAAAGAGGCTGGGAAGAGAATGCACGTTCTTTCTTATAAATCCAGGGTAATTATTTTGAGCCTTGAATATTCCTTTCCATACAACCGTTTATTAGACTTTTGGTTGAAAAATAAGGCCCTCTAAAATTATTTTGGTCTGCTAGGAGGAACTTCCCTGATGATAAAATTCAAAACCACCACCACATTATATCCAATTATTTCAATGTAGTTAATTGAATATTACATACCTGTTTTAAAATGATACCAATCAAGCGCAACATAGTAGAGTACCGGATGCAAAGCCAACTTGTGGTACGTTTGATAAAATTCAAGTCCCGATTTCTTACCACCAAAATGATAGAAATGTGATCTCCTGTTCAGTGGTCGTAAAAATCCTCCATACCTTAGACAATGTTTCAAGAATTGATGAAAAGTGATAATCGTACATCGTCCAATCATATTCTTAAAAGCCTCAATACCTTCTTCCGGAAGTTTATGTGTATCTGAGATGAGTGACCAAGCATCTGTTGGTTTCGTATTTATACCAACAGGCTTCACTAAGCGCTCATCCACAAATTGTATTTTTGCCAATGTTACAACAGAACCTTCTTTTTTCTCTATATAGCCAGCATTATTATCATCCATTCCATTATTCCTACTGGAAAAACTTTCAACAACCTGGGTGTTACCCTCGCCGTCCGTAGAGGGCCCAGTCTCGATGTTCATAGATGGAGCCATAGAGGGACCAACATCAACTACGCTAGAGGAATGACTGATCAAATGTGTAGTTTCAGTCGCTGCTCCATCGCCTCTACCATTATTATAAGAAACTCCTTTCTCGGCAGGTTTTTGTCTACAACAACCCTGCGTAAACCAAACAGCAGAGCAAGAGAGACAACAAGACCAGCAACATTCTATTTTCAACCAACTTGAATAATCAATCCCATAATTCTCTTTGTTAGTTTTCATAAAATTGAGAGCAATTTCATTTGCTTTTTCATATTTTCGCCAAGTGAAGCAATCCAGAACAAATTTGAAAATAACAATGCAAGCAGCAAATGCTCCCGGTAAAGCCAGCCATTTCCACCATTTCGTTTTATCTAAGAAAAGAATGAAGGATTATTGGGCGATTATGGTTCAATCATCAATGGGGTTCGAATCAATTCTGCTCCAATGTCCCAGGGACAAAATCAGCGTGTCTTTTGGGTATTTCCCTAACTTTTTGTTCCACTGTGTTCCATGAAACAAAAAAAAGAAACCATGGGACACGCACTTTTTTTCTTGTGTTGGTGGGATGGATTATGTTGCATTGAGTCAACGCAAAAAAAACTTCTCGTGTCCCAAAGCCTTTAATCTACACAAAAGATTCTTTTTTGTGAGGAAAATTGCAATTTTTAGCTAATTTTAGCCTCATTCGTAAAATTAAACCCACTCTGTTTTTCACGAAACGCTTGCTCGCAAAATTATGATGGGATCATCAAAATTTTTGTTACTGAAACGCTGTTTTTTGAAAACAAATTGGTTCATGTTTGGCTGTTCTTCTTCTATATAATTTTCAGGCTCAAATGTTTTCAAATGTTCTGAGTATGCTTATTTTATATCATTTATTATTGGAATTGTTCTTAAAATTTGTTCGGGTTTTTCCGAAATTGAGCCTTATGAATGTTGTTATAAAACTGTATTTATAAAAAAGGCGTGTATAACACGTTTTTTTTTATAAGGAACCTTAACTTTGCTCTGAGCCTGGAGCTTCTTATTTTTCCAGAGAACTTCAGCCTCAGAATTCCTTATCGGGTTCCTTATTTACTTAGCTGCTAGGATTTGCTAAGCATGTTACTTATTCAAAAATATATCAAAGGGCTAAAGTAAAGAAAATGACGTTTATCGAATGTTGTTTCGTCAATATTTTGTCATAATTTTATTAGGCTTTTGTAAATGTGTGAAAATTCAAGTCTAACTCTCTGATCCTTAACTTGTTCTCTTATTCTAAGCCTGAGCTGTTCCTTAACAATTCCTTATTTTTCGGACCATGATTTTCAGCCTCAAGTTCCTTATAAACGTGTTCTTTATAAAAAAATATGTGTATAACCTTCATTTGGTTGACTTGTAGGTTTGTTAGTAGACTGAGGATGTTTCGTTATTGTTCCATTGGGCATTCCATCGCATTTCAAAACACAAACACATAGCACCACTATTATTACAACCAAAATTTTATACTTAATTGTTGTTGGTATCATTACATTTTTGTATTAATTTCTCTGTAAAAAGAAAAGAGAGATTAATGTACAAGGTAAACATTTGCATACGAAAAGTTTGAATACATAAAATCATCGATCTATTTAAAATTAGTGTTTCTAAAATAAAAACTTATGTAAGGATTGTCAGCTTTTTCCTTGACACACTGTAAAGGTAGTGTGAACATTGATATTTAAATAAATTTCTCAATAACACTTAGCACCATGCAAAGTTTTATTTCCCCTGAAACAATAATGAATTTATGATATAAATTTAAAAGGCTTGTTATAATATTATAATAATTGTAGAATTAAATTTCTTTCAGAATTAAAAAATATATATGATGTTTGACAAAATATGAAAAAATTACTAAGGTGGATAAAAAACTTAGAGTTTAAAGTATAAAAATATTCCAATACATTTGTAACAAAACTAAATGTTTCAAAAATTAAAAAATCTGACAGAGAACATTTTGGTCACAAACAGAACAATATAAAATATATAGTTCAGTGTGTCTCAAAAGAAGCGGACAAATTTTTATATAAAGTAAAATCATGCATTGCTCGCTGCTCGCAGTTTGAGCACTCTTGTGACTCCACAATGCAATCCACAAAATGTGTAACCGTACATCCTGTGCCCAAGTTCAGGAGTTGCCATAAAGCCATCATGGTAATAACCGGGAGGGCCCATTGCTATACATTGTATAAAGTAAAATCATTATGATTAGGCGAAAATAAAAAAATGTTGTGTTTCTGGAAACCAGCCGGGTGAAAAAAAAATAATTTTCTGAACCGGCCGCAGACTTCGTTAGTAGTTGAAACATTAGTATTCAGGGCAGTGGCGTGGTGGCAGGGGGGGGCCAGGGGGGCCAGGCCCCCCCAGCGGAGCCCTTTTGAGAAGGGGCGCCCAAAAATAAGGGATGTTAAGAAGGATTTTTCAGGCGCCCATATCGAAAGATTGACAAATGAAAAAACAAAAATGGCGCCCCTAATCACCTCAAAAACTCAAAATTTTCTGGCTCGCTTCGCTCGCACACTCCCTTTTTAGTGTTCATAATGAGCGTATAGAGAGGGGCGCCAAAAACAAAAAGTCTTTAAAAAGGGCGCCATATTTGCCTTGGCCACCCCAGAGAAATTTTCCCACCACGCCACTGATTCAGGGTTTTCTTCATACTGTTTGTACATGAAAAGTTATCAACGATCTTAAGTTATCAAAAATAACGAAAAAATAATGAAAACAAAATTTTTACCGGCCGGCCGCATGAGAGCTTCTTTCTTCCTTCACACGCATTCCGGAAACACTACATTTTTTTATTTTCGCCTTAATGCGAAATTTTGACTTGTTTGATTAATATCTCCAAAACCTATTAGATTATCTTGGGAATTGAATATCTGTTAATTGAACAGAGAAATTTAATCGAATTTCAATTATTTCATGCCCACTTTATATAAGTTTTGACGAGGATTTTACTTGATATAAAAATTAGTCCGTTTTTTTTGGGACACATATTATGTACATATATATTATGTACGAATGATATTTATAAATTTATATTCAATCCCAAAGGAAAATTTGAACTGCAAAACTTCGTTTATCTAAGTATCTAACCTATACCAATCAATATTCTTTTTACCATGAGGCGGTAAAGTACTATTCTTAAGTTTTATTTATCTATTGGTGCAATAGTGCGTGCAAGAGGTCGGGGCTCGATTCTAACTCGGTGTGATTCACTTGGCAAGTGAATATACCACTTATAGCTTTTCCACAGGTCTGGATTGCGCTGATAAGTGAGTGGCCCGGAGTAGTTTGGATCCTGCACCATTGTTTGGCTTTGCTTGAGGTGGTATCGAATCTGTACCACTAGATCCAAAACCTTTTCAATCATCTTGAGAAATGAATACCTATTGATTGAACAGAGAAATTTAATCTTATTTCAATTATTCTAAGCCCAGTTTAGATAAGTTTTGAGGATTTTACTTAATATGAAAATTAGTCCGCTTTTTTGGGACACATATTATTAAAGGGACATAAAAGTACTGGTGAAATTTGTAAACAACCCGTATGCAGCGGGATACAAAATCAAAACAAATGTCACATGTTAAAATAGAAAATCTAAATAAATATGACTGATTTTGATTGTTTCAATTGTTTTACAAGTTTGTTTTCGACACGTGATTTTAATTGATCTCTTCAATGACACGTGGTTCGCACAATGTTTACATTTTACTACTTTTATGTCCCTTTAAAGGAAACCATATTACACCATTGTATTATCTGTAAATCTTTTTTATTAAAATGTAATTTCGAATATATATATTTCATATATTGTTGAGTTAGCAGACTCCACAAGTCTTCTTACACGTCTTTTGAATGTCATCATTTGAACATTCGTTCATCAATTCTGAACAAATTGGATCTTCGTCTGCGCATGCACCTATAACGAAAAAATTCATTATTTGCAATTTCTGTTTTCATTTTTTCTGAAGATCTTCGGGAAGCTTTATCTCTCTTAATGTTGGATTTTTTATCCATTTTGACACCCTCTTCTCACAGACCCATTGTGACCCCTTCCCACTGGAAAAATTGGCCAAAATATCGTCCCTGGTGGAAATTTATACTCCAATTTTTCTCCACGCTAAAAATAACCAAATCCTCACTGTAAAATACTATGCTTCTTTCCCATCCACACTGAATTATTTGACTTGAAACAATGGAATTTGAATCCCCAGCCATAAAAAATATGAGAATATCAATCCCCATCGAGTTTCAGTCTGTTATTTTTAACCCCACTGTCCGAAAAAACCCCACTGGGTCTGTGAGAAGGAGGCCCAGAATCTTCCAGTTAGAAAACCTCGAGTTAGCAATTTTTGAGTTAGGAATTTTCGAGTCAGCTAAATTATGACGCCATAAAAGTGCAAATTATGACGTCACTCGACTCTAACTCGATTTTTATTTTCAAAAAAGGATTTTCGAGTTAGGTTTAACTCGAATTTTTTTTTTCAAAAAAACATTTTCGAGTTAGCTAACTCGAATTTCTTTTTCAAAAAACCTTTTTTCGAGTTAGCTAACTCGGAATTTATTTTTTGTTCACAAGTTTTCGAGTTAGTTATCTTGGATTTTTTTAGAAAAAGTTAACTTGAAATTTTTAAAGCTTAAAATCACAGTAGAGAATAAAACATAATGTGTGCTGTGTGATCTACCCCCTTGACACAAGTATTACATAATAGTTTTGAGGCTCAAAGCACATACACTTTTTTATAAGCATACGAAAATCTAGTCCAAGACATGCTTAGGCCCCTCGGGCTTGACAAGACTGAAAAATGCTTTTTTAAGAATGCTTATATCCTAAGCAAAATTTTATGAAAATTCCTAAAATCTGTCAAATCAGCGAAAATGAGAAAAAAGCATTGTTTTTGAAGGCTCGAAATAATGCTTATCATATGTTAAACGGTATGGGAAAGAGTGCAGCTGTTATATTTTGATTTTTTTCCATACTTAGCAGCTGCTTAAATTTTTCCCATATTTAAGCCTAGATTGTAATTACAATGCTCATAAAAAATGTGATGAGGCCCATAAAGATTTCATCTATGCTTATAAAAACCTGTAACAGTACCTCCATTATCAGTTGATCCACCATCACAAGCATCGCACATGTTTTGACATTTGGATTTGACCAAAGGATTATCACATTTCCCTTGGAACATTGGACAGAATTTTGAAGCATCTGAACAAGCTATTTCAAGTAGAAAAAT
>NW_027103482.1:0-44033 GCF_902728285.1 Clytia hemisphaerica
ACACATAAAACTTTCTACTCATAGTTGTGTTTCGACTCGATACTTTAATTAGGGACACCCTGTACTATGATTTACTTCTGACTGGTTAGATAATTTATTGACACTAATAAAGTTATCAGCTGTAAGTTGTAAAGCAAGTAACATGGGAATAAAATCACGTGAACTTTTTCGAGTAATCATATGTTTTGACTACATTGATATAATTTTTGCAGCCCGTTTATTTTGGCGCGCTGTTAAGGGTTGATGTGCGTGTGTTTCCAGGACTTTGAATTAGATATCTGTGTACTCTCCATGAGGTGAGTACCAATTTGTCAACGAGACCTAGTTACATTTGATCCACTAATTTCCAACAATTTATTTAGAATGTGGAATCGAAAGAACTGAAAGAATACGAGATTTGGATCCTCGGTGAAGCAGATAAAAATAATGATGGTGAACTTTCAAAAGATGAACTTCGAATGTTATTCTTCGGTTAAAAACAAGACTCCACGATAAAAAAATATCGTATTTGTATACTGAGAATTACCTTTTTATAGAGTAAATTTATAATGTGTTATTAATTTTTGTACATTTTCATATTATTTCAAACTAAATTTTTGACTCTGATACTTCTGTCAAATATGCTACATTAATTACCAACTAGTATAATCAACATGGTACATTATAATATTTCGTTCTTATTTCTTTCTTTGAAGAAAATTACTCTTGATTTTAAGATGTTATACAACTCAGAGAAATTTAAGGACTCGTTATCTTCATTGAACTACAAAGAAGCCATTGATTTTTTCTGCAAATATTATATAATTGTTTTTTTGTAAACTTCTACTATATTATATATTATATCTATATTCTTATAATATTTTGATGATTACATCGAGACATCAATAATGCAATAAACATTCAAAATATCATAAGAAACTTGTGATCACTTATTATTTTATCCTAATCCACAGCTCGGAAGGTAAGCGAATTACTGTATGTCTCGCCTTTTAGGGCACGTTTTCAGACTTCCCATAAATTACACTGTGGAGGATAAAAAAAGTGGGAACAACGAAGCTTCTTGGGCGAAATTATAAAAAACTGACGATATTTTGCCGTCAAATGGACAGAAATTTCCAAGAATACACCGGGTTAACTCCAAGTTTACTCAAATTGGGGGTAATTCTCTGCACTATGGGTACATTTTAAAGGCATGATTTTGGGTCGCACTTACGGTAGTCTCAGATCGAGCACGCCCTCCCTCCGGGAATTTCAGTCCCATTCAGGATCACATCACATATTTTCGCAAAAACAAGTCCCATAGAAAGATCTGTAAAACCCGAGAGGCTAGATCCGCGGCCTTTATCGAAAAGTGAAGCTAGTTTTGGTAGGATTTCCTACCAAATAAATCACGTGATCACAAACAATTTCACTGGTTTGAGAGAATGCGAAATTGCGTTTCTTAAAGTTACTTGTCTAGCCCTTCGGGCTTTACAGATATCTGTGGTTCCATGTACTGAAGTAGGGTCCATTTTTCGAGCCTCAGCGGCACACCTCCGTCGTTCGGTTAGGGTAGTACCACCCCCGGCCCTATTATATTGTGCTGAATAAACAAAGTGTTTTTCTTTTCCTCTTTCTTACCAATCTTGCTACAAAACCTTAAAGGGATTTAGTCTTCCCTCGCAGATGATGCATCATTGGCAACCTGTGAGTAAATTAGAATTGGATTCAACTTTAAAGAAAATGATGCAAAAGTCAAGGCTCATCGCCGCGCCCTGATCGCCTCCTAAAAAAAGCCCATGATCAGAAGTCCGCCAACCAGCGCCCCGGGCGCCATGGGCAGGGTCCATAGGCGGCAAAGTTGTCGGGCTAAACAGAATAATATAATGCAATGTACACTGCACAAAAGAAAGAAGTTTAAAAATTCGAGTTATGGGATTCGTAGTATTCATGTGCTAGAACCGACAAAGGTCAGCGCGTACTGACTTGCGGACTCAGTTCACTGGCTGACTGGCTGAGCTTTGTAAAAGTGTCGGTTGTCTGGTTGTCTGTCAGCAGTCTGTGTTGTCTACTGGTGTGCCACAAAAGTTCAATGTCTTCATCAAGCTAAATGAAGTGGTAAGGATTTCCCTCAATTGTGGTATTAATTTTTTACTATTGATGTTTTTTTATCTTTGTCAACCAGCACAATATGTATGATGTACTCGATAGGATCGATCATCGGAACGGCTCGATGACGGATCGATTATGTGATCGATGGATCATATCGATTAACTACGCCTGGTTATAACGACTACATATAGTGCTGGTCGACAAAGATAAACAAACATTGACTATAAAAAATCGTACGAGAAGAAAGCTTTTCTTTATTAAAAGAATCTGATCTATGGAAAAATATTTTTGTCTGTGCGTTAAAAAGATATGATCAATTATGTACAAAAATTGCCTGTTTTTTCCTTGAATCTTGAATTCTGATTCTTGAATATACCAGACGTCCGCGCTCGATAGGATCGATCATCGGAACGGCTCGATGACGGATCGATATGTGATCGATGGATTAATTAACGATCCGGATAGGAGATCGATAGAGGATCGATACTCAAGATTTTCTTAAGCTTATGATCAGTGAGGCTGGAACTTCGATTTTTGAGGATTACGATTTTTACCAGCTTTTTAGCAATTTTTGCCTCGCTAACCCAAATCTCGCAACCTCTTTACCTTAAAGGAAGATCGAAATTAGAGTTTTTCAGCGTTCCGAAAAAAACGCAAAGCAAAATTTTTTCATCTTCACAGGATCGATTCTCAACAACAAAATACATCTTTTGGTCTTTGGGTTTGTTTCTGACGTTTTTCCTTCAAAGAATATCGATAACTTTCCTTTTCCCCTCGAGCGCGCGAGAAAAAATGATTAGCTTGCATTTTCGCGCGGGCGAATAAAGATGAGGCGGCAATCTTGCACTGAGGGGGCTACTTAATTTCCGCCCTATTTTGTGCCCACAATAGAATGGTCCAAATACGGGGGGTATTCCAAATGATAAACAATGTCTTTCTGTAGTGTTTATCAGTGCGTCTCAAACCGCGATATTTCGAGAGCACGGAAGCGCGTCAAAACACCAGCTTTTTTAGAGTTTTGTCTCGTTTACCCAAACGCTGCAATCCTGCGTAGGCTTTGGGCTCAAGACTAGAACCCCCAATACGGACATTGGCCTGACCGAAAAAAAATCATCATCATCAAATTTTGTTAATTGTCAGAGTCGTTACTCACTGGAAATACGCAACTTCTGAAGTTTCGTTTTTTTCGGTTGTGCTTCATTATAAAAATAACGAAGATGAAAAGTTACCATCAATCCCGCGAGTAAAGAAAGTACTCCGACGAGTCTACGAAAAGTGCGCTCGCGCGGCGAATAGCAATCTGGCAAATTAATATATGCATAAAACTGACGAAATCCTTTCTTTTTTATGCTTAGGTGACGTCACCATCGATCCCTGACTCGACAATGGAGAACCAAATTGGCAATGTATAATTATTACGAGCGGCCGAGAGAAAGTTTATGTGACGCAAAATTGCGCGATAAACGAAGCCCTAGAAGAACGCCCACTGAAATTGAAACCAGGAATTTATTGAATATTTCACTAATGAAGTATCAACTTTTTTGTTTTTTGTAATTATTATAAACTCATAATTTTAAATACTATTTTTTGATGTCAAAGGACAATTAAAGTGAATTAAGCGATTGGGTGGATATTGGCGGACGGGCGTTTTTGCACGTGCCGAGATTGGAAATTAAATGAGTAAAAAGACGGGGGCGTCTTAGTATGTAATATAATTCATTATTCTTTATTTTTATTTTTCGCGAATGAAAAATGAATTTTTGATTTTTGAATTAAGGAAATATAGTATAATATATCGTATTTGATTGGTCAATGCCAAAAGATACTTACGAATAATCTGCTGTGTTACTTCGCTATTTACCCCGGATGTTTTAGTAGGCACTTCGGTCACGTAAATAAAACACGTGTATATGTTGAAGCCGACGTGGACTGACCGCAATTGCAATTACATAAATTATTGTGGAAGGGAACGCTTGAGACGAATGTTTGGGAAATCAAAAAGACAATTTTGTGAGAATGTTGAGTTTTGTTTTATGGCTGTTTGTGACGCACTGTTTATTTCTAAGAGATACAAATAGCATATGAATATTATTAACTTATTTATTAAGTATTTATGAGCCCAATTTAAATATATGGTTAAATAAAAACAAATGATATCAGTTCTGTTTTGCCTCGAACCCCCGGGAAAAAGTTCTTTGGCCAACTTAGCTATTTACAAATTTCGGAAAAAACTCCCATAGGAATTCCGATACATAACCCCGATTGGTCTTTCGGAACGGGCGTCAAGAAAGTCATAATGGCAGATGATTTTTAAAAGTTTCTGAGGAAATGTGGGGAATTTCGATGTGATGGTTGTTGATTCTTTAAAAAATAGATAACAGGTATAGCTTTTTCTAATCCTGGAATTGAGGGTTCCAGCTCACTTGATTAGTTATCAAATTATATATCGATCTATCATCAATCTTTATCAATCTTATCAACCCTATCGACTCATACTCGATTACGATCGATAAATCGATTAACACGATGACGAATCGATTAACGATCGTGACGAATCGGTATACTCGATTGAAATACTAGCTCGATAATGGATCAACGAAGGATCGATACTCAACACTTTTTAATGGCTGAATCTTCCATCGATCTCCTATCCGGATCGTTAAGTAATCCATCGATCACACATCGATCCGTAGTGCGTCACAAACGCCATATAAACAAACTCAACATTCTCACAAAAGTTGTCTTTTGATTTCCCAGACATTCGTCTAAAGCGTTCCTTCAACAATAATTTATGTAATTGCAATTTCGTTCAGTCCACAGTCGGCTTCAACATATCACGTGTTTTTATTTACGTGACCGAAGGCCTACCAAAACATCCGGGGGTAAGTGGCGAAGCAACACAGCAGATTATTCGTAAAGTAAAAGAAATATCTTTGGTATTGACAATCAAATAAATATTTATATATATTTCCTTAATTCAAAAATCAAAAATTCATTTTTCATTCGCGAAGAAAAAAAAATAAAAAAATAATGAATTAATATTACATACTAGACGCCCCCGTCTTTTACTCTTGATCGTGTTCAAAAATAAAGGCCTGTTTTGTGACTTTTCAAAGTTGGCTGACAATTATGTTAATAAAATGAGTATTTTTGGTGGCTAACCGTTTATTTTTCACCAAGGATAAGTAGAATGATTAACCTTTCCAATTGTTTGGAGCGAAATTAAGTGGCTTACTAGGTTACAAGATATTTCAAGATAAGCTATGAGTCGTTATGTGGCTGACAACACTGGTGGTTTTTGAAACCAACCAGTTTCAAAATGTTGCACTTTTCTGTTTTGAGATAATATGATACCTCTAGTTTACCGATTCAGTGTCATTTTCAACAAACCATTTCCTCCTTGAGGTGGCTGACAAAATACATATTTGGACATATTTGGACCTGGAACCACCATTTTACTCTTTACCTTTTTTTTCATCAAAATATGTTCTTTGTGTAAATACCGATCATCAATAAAATTTCAACGTTATATTTGAAATTTTTCAAGTTATTCAAGAAATACATATTTTTGTCAATTTTGAGTTCACTAAATGTCACACTATTTTTGAACATGATCTCTTGTTTAATTTCCGATCTCGGAACGTGCCAAACGCCCGTCCGCCCAATATCCACCCAATCACTTAAATTCGCTTTCATCGTCCTTTGACTACTAAAAATAGTCTTTTAAAATTATGAATTTTATAATCATACAAAAAACAAAAGTTTGATAGTTCATTAGGGAATATTCAATAAATTCCTAGTTTCAATTTCAGTGGGCGTTTTTCTAGGACGTCGTTTATGGCGCAATTTTTGCGTCACACAAACTTTCTCGGCCACTCGTAATAAATATGCATTGCCAAAATTTGGTTCTCCATTGTCAAGTCAGGATCGATGGTGACGTCACCTAAGTATAAAAAAGAAAGGATTTCGTCAGTCTTATGCATATATTAATTTGCCAGATATTCTATTCGCCGCGCTAGCGCACTTTTCATAGACTAGTTGGAATACTTTCTTTTACTTGCGGGATTGATGGTACTTTTCATCTTCGTTANCAAAACTAAACACTGACTCCACCGTGACCTCTTCCTTGAATAGAGAATCATGACTAAATCAGCAGGGGACAACTTTATTTTCCCTGTTTTATTTTTACTTTGCTTAAAAACCCTGTCTTTCGTGATTAGAACAAGCAGTTAAATTATAGTTTCTTTTTCTGACCAAAGTTTATTCTTTTTACAGCGTGATGACAACAAGCCACGTCAACCTGGACAAGGGGCCCCACAAAGAACGTAATGCATTTTGGACAGGAAATATAGTGAAAAAAATTAAATCATTTTTTGTGTTGTTTTTTTTAACCTGGTGCTTATCTTTCACCTGTCACTTGGAGAATTGTTTTAGTCACTGGCAAATTAATATTTAATTTTTCCCATTAAAATCGTGAAGGTGATGCTTATGATGGACATTTTAAGTAAAAATGATAATTGAACTGGTCAATTTTGAAAAGTTTTAACTTCCTATTTTTTATCTTAAAAATTGGGCTTGTCCTTTTTTGGCTTTTTGAAATTTGAAATAAACCTTCTTTTTTTTTCATTTCTCTTTTTTGTACGTTTGAGACAAGACTTTGTAAATTTTTTTACACAAGTGTTCCTGTTTCCTATCAGACATGTTAAATATTAGGATGGTATCTGCCTATTGTATATTGTGCTGATATAAGCAAAAAAATTTGCCTTCTCTCTTTCTGACCAATCTTCTGATCTCATAGTGAGGTCTGTTAGCACAAAAATACTTCAGATGGTGATAAAAGTAAAATGAAATTTGGCATAGATGATCCTTAGAGGGTCTAAAACTTAATTTTTAAACAGTAACACCTAAGTTCCTTTGATGATTGGGTCTAAACAAAATAGGAAGGCTTAAAACATCCAAAAAAAATTATTGGTTGTACACTGTGTTCCTGAAGGGAAAAACGCTGCCTTGATTTGCCTTGTAAAAACCTCAGTTTTAGTATTCCGTAGAATTTAGAGCTTTTAATCGATTTGAACAGAGAGCAGAAAGAATTCATGTATAAAACATGAAATTTGGTCAAATTGTCCAAAATTAGAGGTTCTTCCGCTGAAACCATCAATTTGAAGATTTTCAAAAAAGTAGATTTTTGCCCCCACCTGATGACGTATCTGGCAGGTGGCAAATTAGTGTTACTGTTTAAAATTAAGTTTTTTTAGACCCTCCAAGATCATCTATGCAAATTTCATACTTTTATCACCATCGAAGTATTGTTTTGTACGTTCTTATGGCTAACAAATCACTAGCATCCGTGTCCATCAATGCGAAAAAGCTTAAAATTAAATTGACGAGTAAGAAAACGATATCACTCTTATTTAGAAACAAAACCTATAAGAATCGCTTTCGAAATACGAGAGCAAGTCCGTATAAAAGCCCGGGTCTGGGAAGTCTAAACTGGTTGCTTAAAAAGATAAAAATCAATTTTTTTTTGGATCACGTTACCAAGTTCTTTGGATTGGTTTGAGATCAAAAAGTGAGCAAAAACAAACTCATTTCTCAACGCAAGTTCAAGAAGAAACAAAGGTATCCAGACTGGGGTGTATACGGACTAGGATGAGATTGAGCCTCACACATCGATTTATGTAATGCTTAAAAACTGTTATACTCATTGAGAGAGGAAACAAGAAAATAAAATTAAATAAAAACTTGAATATTGGATGTGGAAGATCTTGATTTAACAAATAATAACATATGAGGTAGAATTTTGTTTTTATACAGGGACAGGGGGTAAATTTGGGGACATGAGGCGTTCTGATAGTGCGTAAAGCAGGGTATCTGGGGAAGTTGAAATGTTGAAAATGAGCCAAGTTAGTGACTCGAAAATTTGCTGCACTGACTTCAGCTGCAGTTTTTTTGGACCTACCCCGGGGGTAGATTTTTTCACAAGATGTATAACTATAAACCTCGAATGGACGAGCCGATTTCGTAATAAAAAAAATTTGGGGAAATTGGGCCAAAAACGCAGAAAACGGTTTTTGGACTTTGTGAAAAATGTATAGTTACTTTCTGATGCTCAAGCAGATTTTTCAACAAAATTTTGTGGCTCAAAAACGCTGTTTCTCGATAAGAATCATATTAAACATCAGCAATGTCTTAGTCAATTACTCATGTTTTTTAAGAGATGTTTTTTTTTTGCTCCAGGGCTACTTTTGAAGATGTGTGTGTTTAGACATAATTTTGGTTTTTGGCGTGTTTTTAGAGAAAATTGGCCAAATGCGATATTTATTTAAAGCACATTATCATTACTCGGTATTAGCTTTCTCGAGATTGGCTCTTTGATTCTTTATGATTTTTTGCACAAAAATCATACATAAACCCCGAATGTGCGGAGCCGACTCTCGAAAAAAAAGATTTTGGGCAAAATTGGCCCAAAAACGCATGCTTATCGATAAGAACCCTATTAATAAGTTACTCAATTTTTTGCCAAATTACTCAATTTTTTTGAGAGATAGATTTTTTTTTTCTACAAAGTCTTGAATAGGAAAAAAATATTCAAGAGCAGAAATTGGTTTCTAAAAGTTTTTTGGACTCCCGGTGGGGTGGGTCTATAAATTAACCCGGTTCGTTAGTAGTTAGTTAGTTAGTTCTTCGGTTCGTTACACTTTCTCGAGATTGGCTCTTCATTTTTCTGATTTTTTGCACAAGTGCATTACTATAAACCCTCGAATGACGGAGCCGATTCGAAAAAAATTTTTTCCGGCCGGTAGAACCGGAATATCCCGAAAACGGGTTTTTGAGATTTTCTCGAGATTTAGCATTAGTTTTTTGCTATTTTTTGCACAAGATTGCACATTAGTACTGCCGAAAAGGGTCGAAAACCGTTTGCCGAAAAAAATTTTCCGGAAATCGGCGTTTTTTCACATTCGTCACATTTTCAACTTATTAATGTTTCTTTACAGAAAATGTTTTATGGATGCCCAAAACTTAGCTCGTTTGATTTCCAAAAAAATCATCCTTTGAATCCGGAACTCCTAAAAGCGCCGGAACACGAAACCGCGTAAAAACGGTTTTCTTCATTTTTTCAACTTAACTCGCAGATTTCATGATTTTTTGCACAATGAGTAAAAGGCATGCCCAAAATGTGACAGAGCCCAATTTCGAAAAAAAACACTTTTCCGGCGTAGAACCGGAAATGTCCCGAAAAAGCCGGTTTTTTTGAGATTTTTCTCATCTAGTTTTTGCGATTTTGCACATAGATGACATTAGTACTGCCGAAAGGTTCGAAACCGTTTGACGAAAAAAAATTTTTTCCGGTCTGTAAACCGAATGTGCCGGAAATCGTCGTTTTTTTCACATTTCCGTCAATTTTTCAACTTATTTATTGTTCTTACAGAAAATGTCTTATGATGATGCCCAAAACTAGCTCGTTGATTTCCAAAAAAACATCCTTGAATCCGGAACTCTTAAAAATCGCCGGCACAGCCGAAACCGGCGTAAAACGGTTTTCCTCATTTTTTCAACTTAGACTCGACAGATTTTCATGATTTTTTGCCATGATGTAAAATGGAATGCCCAATGTGACGAGCCCAATTTTCGAAAAGAAATTTTTCCGGCCGCTAGAACCGGAAATTCCCGAAAAAGCGGTTTTTGAGATTTTCTCGAGATTTTCTATTAGTTTTTGCGATTTTTTGCACATGATCATTAGTCTGCCGAAAAGGGTCGAAAACCGTTTGCCGAAAAAAAAATTTTTCTGGTCTGTAGACGAAAATCGTCGTTTTTTTCACATTTCCGTCACTTTTTGCAATTTATTAATTGTTTCTTTCAAAAAATGTCTTATGATGCTGCCCAAAACTAGCATTTTGATCCAAAAAATATCCTTGAATCCGGAATCCTTAAAAATCGCCGGACAGCCGAAACCCGCGGAAAACGTTTTCCTTCATTTTTCACTATACCGACAGATTTCATGATTTTTGCACAATGATGTAAAATGGCAATGCCCAAAGTGACAGAGCCCAATTTTCGAAAAAAAATTTTCCGTCCGTAGAACCGGAAAGTCCGAAAAAAGCCGTTTTTGAGATTTTCTCGAATTTATCATTAATTTTTGCGATTTTTGCCATAGATGCACATGAGTACGCCGAAAAGGGTGTCGAAAAACCGTTTGTCGAAAAAATTTTTTCCGGTCTGTAGAACCGGAAAGTGCCGGAAATCGTCGCTTTTTTCAAATTCCGTCCACCGTCTCAACTTATAATTGTTCTTACAGAAAAATGTTCTTTATGATGATGCCCAAAACTTAGCATTGTTTGATTTCCAAAAAATCATCCTTTGAATCCGGAAATCCTTAAAATCGCCGGAACAGGCGAAACCGGGTAAAACGGTTTCCTTCATTTTTTCAACTAGATCGACAGATTTTCATGATTTTTCGCACATTGTAAAATGGCAATGCCCAAAATAGAACATACTTCCATTAAATTCTAATTCTCTTTTAATAAATAGGAGGGCCATAAAGTATTCTTGTTTTATAGAACAACGACTTATTTTTATAGATCCTCACTATTTGTGTGCTGAATGATTGTTTAATGTCACGCTCACGTGATATCAATTATATAATAAAGTTGCACAATATCTTCTTTCAAACTCAGAGTTTATGGGCCAGGCACAATCTTCAGTGAAATGAGATAAGTTAGAAAATAAATACAAGATTTTGTCTTCAATAATATGTGTTAAAATGCAAAACCAGGTAGGTCCAGAAAAATCACACTTTTTTTTCTTTGGACCTACCCCGGGGTTCGTCCGTCCATTTGTTGTTGCAGTTTTCTCGGGATAGCTCATTAGTTTTTTCTGATTTTTTACACGTAGTGTAAATGGTAATTTTTTGGGCAAATTTGGGCCAAAAAGTTCCTAACAATTATGTTTTTTTTGACTTTTTGTAATGTGAAAGGCTCAAGCAGCTTTTTTGGACAAAAATGTTGTCTTAAAATCGGATTTTCTTTTTGGGGAAATCCCTAGTCATTTTAAGGAAACAGAGCTTTCTCGCGATTGGATTGATATTTTTTTTGATTTTTGCACTTGTGTAAATGTTAATATTTAAAATCGGATGAACCTGATTTAAAGTGATTTTTTTGGGCAAATTTGCGCCAAAAAGTCCCTAAAATGGGGTTTCTGGATTTTGTGAAATTGCTTCAATTAGTTTTTTCTAATTTTTTGGACAAGATGGAAGCCAAGGTTTGTTCAAAAAGTGGCTCAAGCCGTTTTTTCCGGAGGTTTCTCATCCATGCACACCCATTTTCGTTAGATAGAAACCAACTGACACGTTCCCTTGAAAAGGATCTAGGTGCGGATCGACTCCGATATTATCTTGAAGAGCACATATCGAAACAGGTCAAGAAGGCAACTCAATTCTCGTTTGATCGAAGAGGCTTCGAGGATGAGTCCGGACACTTACACACTTAACCACCTTGTTCGACCTCATTTGGATATGCTCAATCTGTATGGCCCTAGATTGCGTAACAGTCACCTACTTGAAGGGGTTCAAAGGCGGCAACAAGATGGTACGTCGTTAGAAATTTAAATACGATCAGCGCCTGCGAAAACTGGACTACCATGTCTGATTTAGAGACAATTGGCGAATGGTTCAAATAGACAAACCCTCACTTCTATGACAAAAATACCATCGGCAAAAGTTTTCTCGCGAACCCGTCCCATCGTAACATGATTCGAATTGATCCTATTTTCAGATGATGAATAAGGGGTGGCAACAAATCATTTTATATAGATCATAGCGGCTGGAACCACTCCAAAAATTTGTTAATGCTAAGTCAATAAAGCATTAAATAGAACTGACTCAGTCATGAAAGCACCCTTCGTTACGATTCAAGATCACTTGTAATCATTAGTAGTAGACCGTTAGAGGCCCTAGTGTTCCTGGACTGTAATCCTTGAATAAATAAATAAATAAACAATTTGCGGAAATTCCCTTATTGCCATATTTAGGGCGGGAAAATGAGTATTTCTCCAGATTGCCTTGGTCTTTTTTTCTTATTTTTTGCAAAGCCCAAAGCGATATAAAATTGTAATATTTAGTTTCTGATGGAGCCCAGTTTTCGGAAAAATTATTTTTTGGGCAAATTTGGACTCTGGCTATTTGTCCTATTTTTATCTGATTCTCATCATCAGGTAGGTCCATTCAGAATGTTGCTTGTTGATGCTAAAATTAAATTTGTCATGTGACCAGTAGCTTTGAACAATCCAAGCTCATTTTGGAAGAAATGCTTCCTTGTTCTCAACTTCAGTTGAGCTAGAATCTGACAATGTATGTACAATGTCCGAAAACTTTGGGGCAGGCTTGAGACTTCAAAAAATGGTCGGATTTGCCTGAAATTTAGCACAGTGTGAACCTCTTTAAGGGGGATCCAACTTTTCAAGAAAGGCTTTATAGGGGGATAAGAGATTTTCCGAGTAAAATGGGGGATTTGAGTTTTTAGGGGGTATTAAATAAAAATAGGGGGATAACAACTTTTTGGTAAAAATTTGGCACACTTGATCTTTGGACAAACCCCTGCGGTTGTTTTTTTTTCAAAAGATTTTTAAAACTTTTAAAGGTGTGGTCATAGTTTTTAGCCTCGCAAACTGGCGACTTCAAAAATGGTCCGATTTGGTTGAAACCGGTTACAATTTTACGATTGGGCCTACGAATGACTTGAAAACACTGAAATTGAGTCTAGTGCGGTTAGCACGTTCGACAGTTAACAATAGTACAGATAATAAACTAACAAACTAGTCTCTCACTTACCAGGCCTCTTTTTGAACGCGAAATGAATATGAATATTGAAATTTGTCTGTGTTTTTTGTCTTTTCAAAAAATATTAATTTCCACTCGTTACTTTTTTAACACATAATACTTAACTTTCTATATTATGTATCTGGTATACCTTTTGCACATATCGTATATATTGTCATTTTATCATAAAAAATCATTTTATCATTTTGCGTAAAGACAATTTACTGAACTCTAGATCTGAACTTATCTCAAAATGCCGGCAAACAAACACTTACTTGAAATCTTCGATTCTAATGATTGACGTCAATTTTTTTTATATGAAGACGCTGTATTGAATTTTTTAAATAAACGTAGAATTTTGTTTTGATAGTTATTTCTAATCAACTGATGATTGCGTAAGCAAGAAACTTTAAGTATTGAAAAGAAATACAACGTTTCTTAATCTTTATGTGTCATTTTATCATACATGTTTTTTCTTTTATAAGCATAACGTTTATAAGCATATGCAGGCTCAGTTTTTGGTACCTAAGCAATGGTTCTACTGTTTGGGAACAAAAGAATGCTAAGCATAATGTCCCCCCATAATGCCAGCCTGGAATAGGACAGACAAATGCTTATACAAAAAAAACGTGTATATTTTGAACATGTTAATCTCCAGTATCGAAAATGGCAAGTTTTACCCAACTTCTCTTGTTTCCTTTCCCAAAGTTTCTTCTTCAATCGTTATTGTCTTTTTTCATTGTTTCATATCCTATATACAAAACTGACAAAACCATAATTTTCGATTTAAACACACAAACAAAATTATCCAAAATTATCTCTGATCCACAGACGACTTGAGTTTATTGGACAACATTCTTCTGTTTCCTTGATTGTAACATCCCAGCAATCTGTTTACCGACAGTCCAACGAATAAACTTAGAGACTTTTACAAAGACGGTATATCCGTCTTGTGTATCACATTTCGCAGAACCCCAACTGACAAGACCATTTAATGTCCATGAACCATCAGTTTCTTTGCACATCAACGGACCTCCTGAGTCTCCATGACAAGCACTGTTAGCTTGAAGTTGTGGGTTGATCTGTGCTGCACAGAACATTTGGTTGCTGACTGGTAGAAGTTGATTGTTTTTGTTGACACATTCAGAATGTGAAAGTGTTGTTAAACGTGTTTGTTGAAGAGAGTTTGACATCTTGTTCGAATAAACTGATGATCTTCCCCATCCTTTCATGAAAAATGAAAAAGGAAAGAAATCAAAGATTATTTTAAAACCTACGAAGTTGAGGGCTTCCAAGGTGTACAAAATACAGGAAAACCGATAATTTTATTCGTAAAATTCCGGCGTACCGGCTAAAAAGTTCTCAAACACTGGTCAAAATGTTCTGACGAGTACCCGGAATACCAGGTGATATAGGAGACTGTATCGCGCTTAGATTTTCCTTTGAGAAAATGGGGTTTGAAGCAATCCTCAAATTGTAAACGAGATGTTTCCTCTATACCTAACTGACTTGTTGACTCGTGTATTCTCATCCCGGTGGGGGGGGGGGGGCAGCTGGGCAAAAAGACCGACGGGTATGTGCGGGTCCTAAGGGTACCTTTTCCAATATGTTTAAAATGCGCTGTAAGGGTCGGAAAAACTAGAGATGCACTGTAAGGGTAGAAATTTCAGAAATTTTTTGAAAAATCTAGATATTTTGACCAAAAATGCTAGAATTTTGACCATCTTTTGCACGAAAAGGATCGAAAAATTTTGGGGAAAATGCACTCTAAGGGTATGATTTTCACTGATTTTTGCTGCACTGTAAGGGTGCAATTTTAAAAGCCAATTTTTGGCCCGCACATACCGTCAGTCCGCAAACCCAGTGCCCCCCCCCCCGGGATTCTCATATTCAAGAAAGATAATACCCTATCTGTACCTGTAACATAACATGTCCGATTTACAATAACATCAACATCACTGTCCGGCAAACAGACTGGTTGTATGTGCTCGTTAAACCGGGCAGGTGTATTGAGCGTGAGCAGTGCTATGTCATTGTTGAAGATAGTTGGTGAAGAAAAATGTTCGTGTATATCTATCTTTGTAATGGTGAAATTCTGTTCGCCTGAATCGTATTTGTTCAGTCTATGGTCTCCTGAAAGATGAACATGTGAAAGGTTTAGAGGTCTTTAGATACTACAGGTGCATTATGTTATTTATTGATTTCGCAGTTGAGCTCATCCGCGAAAGATTTTGCAGGGACTTAGTTTCGCAGATGGCTCTATTGTGAGACAATATTTTCACGATTTTGTGCAATTTTTGCTATTTCACTGCCAAACTATACATGTTAGTTGAGCTCATCTGCCAAAGATGTTGCAGGGACTTACGCATTGTTAGCGCTTCTTTGATGGTGGTAAACGTGTTAAAAGTCGTCTCTTGACATTTTGTGGAATTTGATTCCTAAAAAATTCTCGGATAAAACCTTTTCAAATTTCCACTTGAACTTACTTTCGCGGATAACACGTAAATCCGCGAAATTCAATCTCCGAGAAAATTAATCCTATCAAAGTAAAATTTGTCAATTATTTCTTGCTTATTTTCTACTATGTCTGAATAATGCTAGACTACCTTACCCAATGTGACAGTCAAAAGACTGATTATCCCACGAGGTATAGATTGAAAACAGTGAGCAGCAGTCAACACGTGTGTTGGTGCGATCAAAACACCACCGCATACCAAGCTATCACGAAATTTGATGACTACTTGCCATGGCCATGAGCCACGTAAAGCGTTCGTTCCAGCAATGATACGACCAAGAGCTTTTGATTTTGGAACTTGACCGCAAAGGTTCTCTGAAATGAGAGATATTATTGTGTGAAGGTTTGAAATATCAAGATAATTTTGGAGAAGGATTTCTCGAATTTTTTGACGAAAATTTTTGGAAAAGAATAGAACATTTTCTTGACATTTTACCACTTTGACCGTTTGAGACATTTTGAAATTTATTGTTTCTGTTTAGTAAAAGTGGGAAAGGATTTTTTGTGTATAAATATTTAGCAAAAATGGGAATTTAGAGGGATTCTTACCTTTCGTTACTTTAGTGGGTGGTAGGGGTGGCGTGTTTGGGGCAGATGGTTGTCCAGCTAAAATTGAACCAAATGAATGTATACACGTTTTTTATGAGAACATTCAAATTTTTTGAAACCTTCAGATATTCTTAACTTTTTGACTTTTTAAGCGTAAAAACGTGCTTATCGTGAAATGGTTGTTACTATCTACGGAAATTTCAGAATTCTTTGTCGTAAAGGGTCTATTGTCAATGTCTTCTTTTACGTTTTACGTGAGATACACTCTGGTATAGTGTCTATCATCTTTGACCTTTTTCTTTTGAACAATTTCGTTGTTTTTGAGATTTCAAAGGATATCTTCTGGTAGTGTTTTGGAATAAGGCAATTAATATTGATGAAAGGGTTCGTACCTGTGGTTGATTGAAATGTCGGGAGAGTCTTTGCATCTATGCCTGGAATTGAAAGAAAGTGATCTTATATATAACGTACTTTACATCGGTGATTTTTCTAGCTGGTCAGAAATGAATCCTGGATACGGTTACCTATAGAGGTTCATGTTTTGCAAAGTTACGTATTTTCCGCAATTATGGAAGCAAGTATTACGTAATTTTCGCAATTATGGAAGCAAACGTTCGAATCTGTAGAGTGCAATCCCTTACCCAAATCAAATATTTACTTCCATAGAAAGTACGTAACATAACAAACCATGAAAACTTCTATAGTCCTTGCTCTACTCATAGCAGACCCTAATTACTCTGCGCATGACACGTATTCACTATGATTGCTACTATAGCTCCGTAAGGAAATCTGTCCAGGTTGGACCGCTTTAATGTTTATCATCCAAATCGAGATGAATATTAAATGAGCTTTTGAGCGTGGTGATTAGCCAACGCAAAAAAATCGCTTCTAAAACAAACGCCAACGAACGTCATAAACATGGACTTTAGACCCAGCTTCTTTCGCTAAAAGTCTGAATCGCAGACTTCTATACTTCCTATAAGAAACTTTTTTCGCTAGAGGATGAGCAGAAGCCTACGCGGTTTGAATTCTGAATACATGTACAGTTGACGCTCTCTAATTCGATCTTCAAGGGGAATCGGATTTTCATCGAATAAGGGAGCTTATCGAATAGTAGAACGTCGTTTATGAGAGTTTCTTGTTGACGGGGACTTTAAATTTCATCGAATAAGGGAGCCTATCGAATAGTAGAACGTCGAATTAGAGAGCGTCAACTGTATGTGCAGAATGGATAATGCTCCACTGAAAGCCATCAACCTATGCCAAATATCCTCCGATAGCTACCGGGTTGGGTATTCCACGAGTCCAATATCCTTGTCTATTTTTCCGGTAGATTGAAGTCGAACAGGGATTCTACTGTCAGGGATATTGTATCGTTGCAATTCAGTCATAAATGAGGCCCCCAAAGCAGCTTGCATGATGTCGTGGTAAGGACTTTTTTCTAGAGTGATTACGTGATATGGAAATTTATTCTTCGTGATTGCAAAAGTCAAAGTCGTGATGCGTGACTTGGACTAACCCTAACCCTAACCCTAAAGGGATGCGTGATTATCAAAGTTTTTTGCTGTTTTACGTAATCGTGATTGAAGACAAAAAAATGCGTCATATCGTGATTAGAGTTACCGCTGGGGAGCCTCATAAATATGTGGCTTTAGAAAATGTTGTCACCAATGACTAATCAATATTTTGATTATGATTAAGAATGTTGTTGTTTTTCCAAAAAACGTTATCTTGGCATCAAAAAATCAACCCCTCTCAAGTATGTTTAATTTTCTTTTAAGAGCAACATTGTGCTTGATTACGGAACAAGAGGGATTTTTGTAAACATATTTTTGTCAAATTCGACCCTCTTAGATGACAATGGTACAAATATTTCTTATATTAGCTCTTGTTCCAGTAGAATATGCACGTTTAAGTTTGTTCAGGTTAACCCAGGGAATGTTTTTTTGCTAAAAATGATCTTGCTCATTGATCGATAATTCAAATGGATAATTTGATCAGTTTTCAGACCAATTCAGTCAATGAGTTCAAACGTGCTTAGGCCCGCTTACTCGATTGATTCCATCGATAATCTCAAAGTTCAAGAAGTTAAACGATACCGTCGGTAGGCAAGGATATTACCCTTCCCCTCGGATCAATAATTTTCAGGTTTTAAATAGCCTGTTTATGAAGAATCAAAGTTTTTTTCAAAAATGTTAGTGTAATCCAATTCATTGCCTAAAGGTGATGATTTCAAAAACTTTCTTTCTATAGAAGTGGTATGACTCGAGACACCCTATATAAACGACTGGACATCCATCTCCTTTGTATTTTGTAGAAAGCACTGCTAGTTTTGTTGCCGCCTCGTTAAAACCATAAAATGAAACAGTAAATTCTGATGATATACCCCTTGGGAATACCTTGCTAACAATGTCAGCAACGAAGCTATCACTTCCAAAGATACAATGGAAGATAGACATCCAGTTGTTTATATGTTCATGGAGAAACGAAATGTTTTCACTTACCATTTTGTGAAAGAAGCAGGAAGACCGTTGCAATGTAAATCAACATCTCAGCTGCAGCTACTTCTTTATACCTTTGTTAGCACTTTTGATTTATCAGGTTCTTTTATATGAAAATGACTTGTTGTTCCAATGATGTTAAAGGTTGTCAAGTTTTCTTCTGCTTGCAATTTTCAGGGCTTGGCTCCTGATATTTCTTCTCTGATCTTATTACTTCGAAGGTGCCTCGGTTGAATTGTTCTGTCTTGGACATGTTCCTTCCTTTTAAAGTCGAAGGAAGGATTAGAGAGCATCAAGGGACGTTTATTTTGTTTCAATTTACTGATGATGCGATCATACTTTCGAACATCAACAAATAAAAAAGGGAAACTTTAGCCCTTTGTAAATATATGATTGTATTGCAACCTATGTACACATACATAGAAGGACAATATTATGTCAAAATTGTATTTGTTGTTGACTTGTGCTCAGTTTTTAAGTGTCTCATTATGAAAGGCAATGTAGGATTTATCAGATTGCGTTGCTTGATAATCTTAATCAAATAAACAGATTTGAAATTTGTTTTTCTTTTGGTTTTAGGCATACGTAGATTAGAGTTTGACTTGAAATATTCAAAACATTGACGCTTATAGAGAGGGTTATAAGAGGTACCCGATTACTCTAATCCGTCAAATTTTTCCCGATTTTCCGTCACACCGTGCATAAGTGAACAGAAATTCCACCAGCTAAAAACATTCTAAGGTTTTCACCAAATGCTACCCAAATTTTGAATAATTTTTCCTCTTTCGAAATTCCAAACGATTTTTTTTCTAGATACCGTTTGTCCGGACTAAAATAACTCAAATTCCCGTCTCAAACAGTACACCCCCCTTCTCAAAGACCTGGTAGGATTTTTTTTCAGCTATTGGAGGTAAGAACAGCGGATGAAACTCGATGGGGATTGATATTCCCATATTTTTTATGGCTGGGAGCTTAAATTCTTTGGTCAGAAAGTCGGAAGTCAGAAAATCCAGTGGAGATGGGGAAAACAGCATAATATTTTGCACTTGGGTTTGGTTTATTTGATTATTTTCAGTGGGGACAAACATTAGAGGATAAATTTCCACCGGGAACGATATTCTGGCCAATTTTTCCTGGGAAGGGCAGTATAGAAGACAGGAGGGGCCGAAAAAGGGTCCGGTTCCGCTACTCCAAGTGGAACTACACACTCTGGTTTAAAATTGGTATAGTGGCTTTAATGCCCGACTCTTATGTTATGTGCAGTTAAATCTGAATAGAGTGAATTCACTCAAAAAGTAGCTTTAAGCCAGTTCAAATGGCAACCACAAAATTAAATTACGTATTGAGTTTAAGTGTTATGCTCCTAAAGGATTAATGATTTGAATAGACAGACACTCTTTGCTTTATGGGCTCTTCAAAATAATGTGGGTGGTAGTATATGCTCTTGGTATTGCACTTGACCCAGGGTACAAGTTTGACAGCGCAAGAATCTATATCCCGCATTCTTGAAAAATGGACAAGAGATTTATTTTTAGAGAAGACGAATTTTTATTCTTGAGATACCGATGTTACAATAGTCAACACAGTAGACAATCATCAATCCAGAAATTTATGTTATTGAAATTGATTTCCAACATGCAATATGTTCTTCTAGAAAAAAAATACGCTCGTTGAAATGTGAAAAGGCGCTCATTTACATTTATTACGAAAATGGCGCCCTTTCACAAGTATTTTGCATTGTTTTGGGTAAGACATGCTTTTTTTTTCTGCACGCTGCGCTCGCAAGAGTATAGAGGGAGCGTCAATAGCAAAATACTTTTAAAGGGCGTCATCTCAACCACGAACGATGAGTTTGTTCCTGCGTAAATCTTGAATTCAGGTTCAAAGAGATGAGAGGTAAGATTCTCGGGAGTGAAGGGAGAGAGATTATTGTTATTGTTGAAGAGACCATGTTACAAAGGTTCGTTCCTTGTTCTCATCTACTTCACCAAACCGCAACTACTTTGATATCGTCTACATAGTGTTTCTTGTAAATGATTATTTATTACTGGCTTCTGTAAACAAGTCATTGTGCACTTAAAAGAACGATTTAATGGATCCAACTCTGAGCAAATAATGTCCAATAATTGAACAACTTTTTTGACAGATTTTTTCTGCGACAATTCACTTAAATTATTTTGCCTTGACTTTTCAATATGTGCTGTTCAATTTAATATCCATTCAGGTTTAAAATCTGTTATAAAGTCTGTAAAGATCAGTACTTTCTTAGTAATATTTGAAATCTGAGGCTCAGATTGTTCTCATTCATGTTAATTTGTTCTTAGATTTTGTTAAATTTTTAACCTCGTGCTCTTATAAAATTGTTCTTATAAATAAAAGCGTGTAAAATGGAATGGCCCAATGTTTAGTTTTAACATTTTGCTCTTTGAAAGCTTCGATAATACTTTCCTGACCTCACTGACCTGACTTCACTAATACATCCACTCTGTCACAGATTCGCTGGGAAATTGACTTTGATTTCATGGGAGTTTCATTCATACTTAAAGTTCTATGGAAAAAATTGCACTCTAAAACCATCCCCACTGGAATTTTTGGGCTGGGAAAAATATTAATTTTATTCCCATTGGGATAGTGATTAAAATTTTCATTCCCAATAAGGAAAAACTTCCACCGGAGCTGCGAGACAGGGGTGCATTAATTAAAAGTTAAGCCAAAATAGTGATGATGATCGACGCGACAACTACAACTAGCTTGAAGTCTTTGAGGATACCTCGCTGAATTTGCAAGCAAACAAGGTCAAAGAGATTTATTTACAAGGCTCTAATTATTTGTTAAAGAAATACGTCTCTGGCATGAAGCTTTTGCACAAACAGACCAAACTCCGAATTAAAACTGTGCATCAACGAGACTAATCTTCAAATAGTTTACAAACGAATTAGGAACATAGGTGAAGCTCTCACAAATATCTCATTGTCAATTTGTTTTATATCATTTTAAGAGAGATTGTATTTATTTTGGCACAGTGTCTGATAAATATGTTGGTGATGTCACTGCTTTTTCGTCATGAAACCGATTTATTGAGACGTGTACAAGTCCATAACGCTCACAAACTCGACTGTTGTAAAAAAAAGATATGTAACTACCTGTGCATTTTAGATGGAATTTTGACTGGTGATAAAAATCGACCGCGGCTGAGGCGATGCACAAAAGTTATAGTCGGCCTCTTCTTCGGTTTGTATTTTACAGGCTGATTAAGATTTTATCTAAAATAATCTGAAAAATGGCTGGTCTTATACGGCTGCAGTTTTTATAATGAGCCGTTTTTCCAATAAACTTGGAAATTAAAAATTATATAAATCTTCTTTAGCTACATTTTCGATTCTTTTGATTCTTTTTTTTTCATGGGCAAATTCATTTACAGGGGATATCCGTACAGTGCCAAGAACTTCTTTTGGTTTAAAAGCACCCCCTTCTCACGCAGACCCGATGGGGCCCCTTCCTAATGGAAAAATTGGTCAAAATATGATGCCCGATAGAAAATTATACTCTAATTTCTATCCCCGTTGAAAATAATTAGATAAGCTAATCCTCACTGGAAAATGTTGTGCTATCTTTTCCAGGGGGGGGTACTAGGCTAGGGTTGGCGAATGAGGGGTATGTCCGGACGGGACCTCCGAAAACCGACCCTTAGAGAGACTGATTTTTGCTGCAAAGGTAATTTTTATCCCCGTTGAAAATAATTGGATAAGCTAATCCTCACTGGAAAATATTGTGCTATCTTTTCCAGGGGGGGGGGTACTAGGGTTGGCGAATGAGGGGTATGTCCGGACGGGACCTCCGAAAACCGACCCTTAGAGAGACTGATTTTTGCTGCAAAGGTGACCCTTAGAGAGACTTTTTGAATTTTTTTTTCCCGATTTTTGAAAAAAAGTCATACCCTTAGAGAGACTTTATTACAATTTTTTCTCTGAAAATGAAAAAATTTCCTAAAAATCTTGAATTTTCCGACCCCTAGAGAGACTAATTTAAAACTTTCTGATTTTTCCGACCCTTAGAGAGACTTTGAAAGGTGAAAAAACCGACCCTTACCGTCCGCACATACCCATCATCCATTTTTGCCTAAGTACCCCCCCCCCTGGGTATCTTTTCCATCACCACTGAATTTCTTAGAAAACATGGGGTTGTCAATTCCCATCGAGTTTTGGTCCGTAATTTTTAACCCTACTGGCTGAAAAAATCCTACCAGATCTGTGAGAAAGGAGTGTTTGAAAAGATTTGTTCACCCTTCTTCCGTATATCGATATCAATTGGTATTCATTGTATAAATAAGACTGTCAAGATCTTTGAAAATGTCAAAAATAGGAACGACAGCTTGTCAATAAATACCAGGTGACGTGGGCGTTATGATATGCTGGGAATGTTGTTTTGATCCTTGCTTCTATTTTTGATGAATTTATTTTTATTTGCTTTTTCTTGGACAAGGTACTTCAAATGCACTCTCGAACGCAGTTGAATGTTTATGGATGGCACCTAGCTTGGTAAAAGCTTTATTGTAACATTTTTTTATAAGAACCCGGGGGGGGGCACTCGATTCAAAAATGACCGTACGTGCGGCCCAAAAGTAGAGCTCTAAAATCGGACCCTTACAATGCAGCAAACATTTGAGTAAATTTTGCGAAAAATCAACGGTGCAAATTTTTGACCATTTTTAGGCAAAATATGGTCAGATTTTCCAAATTCTACACCCTTTCAGTGAAATATTTGAATACTTTGGGAAGCTTAGAAAAGGGACCCTTTAGGGTTGTACGGTCGATCATTAACCCCCCCCCCCCCCCCATGGCTAAAATATTAAGAACAAGTTAAGAACATTTTTAGGCTTTATGGACTCTAAAACATCCAATTTCTAAAGAAATTGCACACAAAATTTTTGAAATTAAGAATATTTCAATTTTTTATTTTCAAAAGTCAAAAAGTTGAAAACAGGGGGAAAACGTGTATAAGATTTAAAGTTGTAGCTCTTCATAAGAAATACAATTTCTGGGAGATCTTTCCAGCGACAAAAGGGGTAGTCACCAGTTTTGTGACACAGCACTGCTAACTTTTTCAACAAAATCTAAAAGTTAATCATACACTTTTACAGCGTCAATGTGCGTGTTCAGGTTAACTCAAAAGCCGAACAAATTGGTCAAAAGGAGAAAAAGACTGGAGAAAGGGTGATCTTTTTTCCTAAATGGTGATTTACATGTTTAAAATATTCCTTTACAATTTACAAAACATTAAACAATATATTAGCAATAAATATTTATAAAAATACACAAAACGGTTAATTCAATTTTGTTGTTGGTTGGCCTATATTTTCTGTTTCTCATGTTTTGAAAATTCTAAGGGGACGCAACCACCTAGTCCAATTTTTATCAAATATTTGTGAAAAACTTTCGAATTTATGTTTAACAGGGTCAAAAATTCAAGTAAATTGACCAAAATCTTGTGAAAACAGGTTTGTCTGACATGGTCCGTTATTTATTATACACCGATCGCATGTCCCCGGCAGCTATAATATGATAAAACTATAGTATTGCATATAATTTCTATCAAAAGGAACGTCGTTTAATTCTTACCCTTTTCGCATTGAAATTCTTAGCATGAGATTAAACAACTACAATAAAACTTTCTTTCTTTCTAAAATCATATAAAATTATCATATAAAACTATGTTGTAAAAATTTTGTCAGGTTTTTTTTAATGAACATTGGTCTAAAGATTATCTACATTTACTGTATTCCCTCGTTACAATGCATTGTTCACAAGTTACTTCACAGCACCAGATAAATTTACAATTACATTTCTCAGGACCTGTTAATTTCTCTTTTACAAACTGTCTGCCACAACACAAGACATCGCAACCTTGAGTTCCTTTAGCACGTAATGAAGAATTACAATATCGTCCTTGAGTCCCCATTGAACCATGTTCTACATTCTTAACACAAAAATTAGGTGAATCTTCTATAAAAATTAAATCTTGTTTCTGTGGCTGTCGAAAAATATCACTTTTCGAACGTGGTATGCTAATTTCGTCACCTAATACTCGAGCTGATTTTCCAATACGCCGCGTGCTCAATATTTGGGCCGCTTGAACTTTAGCAGCTGTATCATACTGTGTGATAAGGCGCTTGCCGACCTCTGAGAATTTGGGTAATGCTTTGCGGCATGTCTTGACATTACAATTCCCAGATACTCCGTGACATTTACACTGAATAACCATAGAGTCGATAACAGCCTAAAATGAAAGTAGGAGATTTATCAGTAAAAAATAAAATACAAAAGGGGGTGGTTTTGGGTGTCAGCAAAATTAAATGCTAGCATCTATAGTATCTACAGGAAATTGTTTAGATACCAAAAGCTGAGCCTGCATATGCTTATAAACGCGTTGGGAAACAATAGGATTTAAATTTATCAACATCAAAACTATAAAATATAGAAATGTTAACGTAAAATTTTGATTTTGAATTAAAATCAACGGGATATCTTTGAGTGGGCAAAGACTCTCACAATGAGAGTGACGCCCCCCAAACAACCTCAACAACTGGAACGGGATATCTTTGAGTGCAGTATTTTTCACGTAAAATATCAACTACAAAATTAGGAGTTGACCTTACCTGTCTTCCAGCCTCGTTGTTGTGAAGATTAACAAAGGCATGAAAATCACGACTTCCTTCTGTTGCATCTACGAACGCTTTACCACGCTGGTAGCCATATTGAATATTGTCATGACAACCTTCGTAAATAAGTTCTTGTTGCTTTGGAGGTAAATGTGGATTAAGGAGTTTGGGTTGAGGAATACTGTTGCCTTGACGACACGAGCAATCTTTAATTAGACCTTTAGCGCAGTTTTCAGTTAACGCATATGTGGCACCGGCTGACGTGATGGCGTAGATAAACGCTGTTTCTCTACATGCTAAAATGATAAGAGATAAATACATTCAATTTATTGGGTAATTCAGGAAAAGTTGCTGAAACGTGCCATGTGTAATAAATGTTCGTGTACTACCAAAGTACTGGGGCGAAAATTTTTTGTTATTTCTGACATAAGGGGACATGAAAAATAAGAAATCTTATTCTGTCTTTCAAAGAACTTTCCGTGTTTCATTTTCCCTACAACATCAGATTTTTGGTCATCAAAACCTTTGCCAGGCATAATCCGCAGGCACCTTTTTTCAAAATCCTATCTTCTTTCGAGCCAAACACATGCATTTAACTCCCAAGAAAGACAATAAAGATCATAAGGATTGGCCCCTACTTCCTATTTCTTTTATAAATATCTAGGGCTGGGTCACAAGAAGATAGTATCTTTCCAGACATAAACAATTTATTGTTTATTAACCATTTTAGACCACCTTGATATAGACATTTAATGCGCGGTGTCCTTTAATCTACCTAAAGAAGCCTATATCCTCCTTAAGTGTGGTTGTCAGTTATTTCAAGTCTATTGCTTTTTTAAAGGAATCAAACTTTACGGTACTTGACTCTGGAGTTTGGCGGTCTTCCTTTTTGTCTTAAGGATAAAATAGATTTCACGACAAGACAAGTCAGAAAACAAGGATGCAGAGAAAATCAATCCCTGCCATAGCAAGCACTCGACACTCCTTTATCCCGCAGACCCGCTGGGACCCTAGCCCCACTTGAAAATTTAGCCAAAATTTCGTCCCCGGTGGGAATAATATCCTGAAGTTTCAGCCGACTGGGAAATAGACTTTACTTTCATCCCCATCTGAAACTCAATGTAAAAAATTGTACTCAAAAACTGTCTCCTCTGGATATTTTAAGCTTGAAACAAAATAATTTCAATCCACACTTGGATTTCGAAATCTCCACTGTACGTGTGGGAAAGTTCCACCGGGGCTGTGAGACAGGGGTATCACTTGGCTAGCCTGCACCACCCTGTTCCTGAACGATTATCTATATTTATCGAAACCTTTTCCGCGTGTGGTCTTCATGTTATCTTTATAGTGAGGAAGAGTTTGATACAGGCTAGCACATTGTTAGATCCATTGGTCTTTGGAACATCAGCGTTGGTTGAATCTTAGCCCAATTTATAAATTGATTCTAAGGTCTGGACTCTAAACTTTTAAATTTTTGATTTTTATCCTTATTCATCATAATCACAGATCTTTGAAAAGACACAGACACCTCTCACTTAGTAGCCTAGGTTCCTGCTGATGAGAGTAGATTTCATACGCCAAAGTTATCACGGTCAACTTTGTAAATTGTTCACACTCCTTTCTAGGATGCTTTATTGGCCGATTAACCATGGATGATAGGTCCCATCCACTGACTTTTATGTACCCTGGGCTCAATTTCCAAGCAAAATCTTTTCATCCAGTCTTGGGGGAAAAACTTTTGAACTGAAAATTTAATCGAATTGCAAATCGACCCACATCGAGTAGTGCCACCATTAGGAAACCACTTGAGCTCTGTTCAAAGATGGCGGGTATGGCTTGGGTTCAGGGGTATAAAAGTTAGTGGTCACATCGGGTGTGACAAGATAGCGTCTTCTTCAAGAAAAAGGAAGCAATAAGAAAAATCTAGAAGAAGTTGTTTCAATTCTCCCCTTACCTTTTTTCAATATCCTTCCAAACACTGACTGTGAGGTATGTATTGGGCAATTCCATTTTCTATATTGAAATTGTCGTCGACATTCTTGTGTAGCCAAAGAAGCACCTCTACTGACTGATTCCAATAATTTGGGTGTGGTTTCTATGATGAGTTTTTGCTGACGTGTTAATCTGTACGAATTGATGAGAAGATGTTGTGGTATGTTGTTGACTTGAATTTGACCAAGGCTCCTGAAAAGAGACAGAGTTGTTAGTTACACTTTTTGTCTCGTAAGAACCAGTAAGCTTTTGATGAAGCTTGGCCTGTTCTTATTTTTTTGGCACTTTGAGATTTAAATTGTTCTTATCCTGTTCTTATTATAATTAAATTAAGATATTTTAGGATACCAAAGTTTTACCCTTAACTTGCTTAAAGTTGAGCAATCCCATTCTTTTTTTTAGCGATTTTGAGCCTCATTGCCCCCTCATTACTCTTATTAAATTGTTCTTATAAAGGAAAAAGAGTGTTGTTAGCTAGAATTCTGAAATTTATGCCCATTGAGGGAATTTCAATGAAAACTGTCCAACATTCAAAAAATATCGTCTCAAAAACCTTTCTCCACAGGGATTTTTTTTCAGCTCTTGTTCAGAGATCGCCGGGATAGAATAGCGCTCCGCAACGCATACGTCATAATTATTTCATTTCACTTTTTTTGACATTTGTACGAGTTGCAATCCCACAATTCAATGCGGCTCAATTAAAGAAACGTGCAAAGTGTTATATATCTTTTGTCAAATGATGCAATTAACGTGAAAAAGAGATTAACGCAAAGGTTGATGGGATTGAAACTCGTACAAACACATCGAGAGTAATGATTATGCCCTGATTGGCTGCGTTTAGACCAGCCTGGCATTTGTAATTGCTTGCAGTATTCTTTTCAATTCTATTGTTCCGCGCAATTGTTCGGTTTGTCAAACGCCTAATGATGACAGCATGTTGGCATTTCGTTGGCATTTGAAATGCCATTTTGAGCAAAGGAATCCCCTTTTCTGGCATTTCAAATCAAACAAAGGAACCAAAACAAAGAGAAAAAATGATATTTTGGATTTTTTAAAGTATTTGCACGTTTTTTATTCAGTTCTTTCTATAGATTGTAAAATTTGCAAGATTTGCCATAGCCTAGCCCTACGGCAAAAAGGTTCAGTCTTAATGACTGCAGTTTTTGAGAAATTCCATGCTTTTCATTGTTTGATCTGTCAAAGTTGAACTTGAAGGAATCACCTTTTCAGTAATGACTCTGAAAAGACGATTCCTTAAATGCCATGACAGAAAATTCAATGGAAAAGCTATAAAGCTCCTGTTTACAAATTATCCTTTTATGTTGTTTTTCCAACATTACAAAGGATATTTCAGATTAAAAATGTCTAGGCGTGTAGTAAACACTCAAGTCCAATCGATGAAGAAAATTTGGACTTAACTCACAAATAGACATGTTTAAGAGGCACTTTTCCCTCGCAAATTAAGTATTTTTTGACGTCAAGGTAATTTTTTAAAATAGTTAAGGTCACGCTTTGTATTTTTCGACTTAGCACCAATCCCCCTACTAGAAAAAAGGTATTCACACCACTGGAAGAAACTTGTTCGGTTAGCTTCTAATTTGTCTATACCCTGATTGACTGAGAACGATGGTACATCACTTTTACCGTCCTCAATTTTGCGGGCCAAAACTGTGGTTTGTTTCGAATCGATTCAGTCACTCTGTCGTCCTCAAAAGTGAAAATTCGTGAACTTGCTACTTAACTTTCTCATTTCTGACAAAACTTTCTTATCGCCACTTTACAAAGTAAAAGACCAAGATTATGAGTAGGTAAAAAAAAGTAACTTCAGGAGGCCTCTAAGGATGCTGTACACGCATTTGTAAGCAGCAGAAATATTGTTTTTGCCGGTGTTTCCGAGGATAACAGCTGAAAGATAAGCCATCCTACAGTAAAGGTCAAGAACAATTAACGCAAAGGAGGATGGGATTAAAAGTCACACAAACTAATAAATTTGTGCAGGTTTGTTGTTATTAGCGAGTTTATGTATTTGAGATATGAGGGGACGGTATAAAGCAAAATTAACATGTCTCGAAAATCACCGTCCACTTTGCTTGACGACGGTAAAAACACCGAAATACCGTCGTCTGTTTAGGTGAGCAAAGGCGATAAAGAGCCGTACATCAACTATCGACTTTGTTTTGTATCGATCCCACTTACCGTCACCTTCGATATCCCCCGATACATAAACTCGGTAATCTTAGATTCACCACGGTATCCCAGCTGGCACACAACGTTGTTTTAACGTTCATCTAACGTTATATGGACGTTGTGAACGTTGGATAAACGTTAAAAGAACGTTGTGTGTCAGCTGGGATGCTATTGCAGACTTTTCAACCTGTAGAATTTACTACTCCACTGTAGAATTTACTACTCCACTGGACGTTGTATTATCGGAAAGCAAATTGAGGTTAAGTTTACTACTGTGGGAATCACGCCTTTACATTTCCATGAGAAAAAGCCATCATAATTGTAAAGTCCATTGCAATAGCTAAATTCCAGTCAGGCTAGTGAGAAGACGCAAAATATGAAATCCAGACAAAACACTGACTAACCAATTAACACCAGGTTAACATCAAAGCATTCCCTATCCACTCCCAAGACGAATTCAAAAATGTCTTCAAATTTTCTGTCTTTTAGCATCTTTTGCCTATTTTTTTATCTATGCTTTATCGGTCGAGAGTTCTATCGTTGGAGTGTGACTTTTTGCTCTTTTTTGTCGGCAACTCGTTAAAGGAAAGACCTCAGAATTCATACTACCTCAGCTAGAAATTGTCTATTCCTTTACATACTAGTATCCCATCATGTTACACCCTAACCTTGATGAGATTAAATTGATGTGACTTTAAGACAGTTGTGAAAAACGTCATCACGTCTACTTCCCCATTTTTTATCGTTCCCACTCTTCCTTTTTTGATGATTCATCATTTTTGTCATTTTGCCAACTACTTTATCGGCCTTTTTACACGGGCCCAAATTATGGTGTAATTTTAGCCTCAAATTTTGTTACAGATAGTTGTGTTGCAAAAAAATGGTCTGAAAGAACTGAAAGTACTATAGTGAATTTTCATAAACGTTTATCTTTTGCCATTTTTTACATAATTCAATTACTTAGATTAGCCCAGATATTCCAAATAGAAAATTGTTAATAATACGGGCAGGCGTAAGGGGGCCGACAAGGTAATTCAATGTCAGATTTTGATTTGTCACTTTTGAAAATAGAACCTTTTGCTGCATTACAAAAACTTGGAACTTTATGTCAGCACACCTTTCGGTGAAACCCTTTTGTTTCAGAATATTTGAGTGTAGCCTAAGTATTTAATGTTATGGCGCAACCTCGTACCCGTGTGTTCAAGGTTCTATTTTATTTACTGGTGAACGTCGGAGAATCTGGCGCTATAGTAAGCATAAAAAACCGACCATGCACTGGGAAAGAGATTGTGTCGTGCTAGGTAAAGGAAAGGAAAATAAAACAATTTTATCATGAAATGTATGGATCCTTTTAATAACATTAGTAGAATACTAACAAGATTTAAATGATAGCTCGAACCGGATAAACATTTTTTCAAGACCGTTACGTCTGTAACTCAGATGACCGCAGTGCATCTCATCGCAACATTACTTGAAGCAACTAAGATAGCCTTCCTTCCTCATTCAATCTTCTTCAAGGAGACAATAGGGATTTTGTTAACAACATCAAACAAGGCTAACATGAAAACTGATACAATCTTTTTCGTAGAGTGCCTGCCCAACTGCCTTAAGGGAACTTATTTTGGCGGGAACTAATTTTTACGAGCGGCAAAAATCCTAACAATTTTGGCGGGAACTAATTTTGGCGAATGACAGTGTAAATCTATTGAATACCAGAAAATTTAATTTTGGCGAGAACTTATTTTGGCAAATTCTAAATTTTCCAAATTCGCCAAAATAAGTCCCCTTAAGGTAGTTAGCAAGGAAAGTAATTTACTTTTATGCGATTGCAAATTGACTAAAATAAGGCTTATTTTTCGATAGCAGTTGTCCCCAGCGCTGAACCTTTTCAATTGCAGTCTGGATATCCAAGCTACTTCAATTGCTGAGCATCAATCAGAGCGATTGGTAAGACCCGTAGAATTGGACCCTCAAACTTTTACATCATATCCAGTGTCACGGGAAGTATTTGGATATCTGAAGGAAGTCCAGTGACACATCGAGGGTCAAAAGAGTTTAGGGAGGAGGGAGGCGTTTGATACTAGGTATTGTTTTTATTGATATTGCTAATTTCTTTCGAAGTAAAATTAGATTTTCCCCAATGGTGAAGCGGGTCTTTGTAATGTGAATAGGAGTTACAACGGGGTGGGGCACGTGATATGAAGGACCTTACCACCAATAGCTTTCGATCATCTGAAACAAACAGCAACATCCAATCAAAATTGATAATTTCCCTCTTGAAAGGTAAAGCATCATTTCTAACTAAAACTATCCAAAACAATCCCTTTCTTTTCCACGCGGTGGTACTATTTTCGACTTAAAATCAATTGACCCTTTCCAAAAATCAAAGTCTTTAAATCCTTGTAATTATCGTAATTTAAGTTTTTTAGATCACTTTTCTGGTCTGACAACCTTGTACCAAATCAGCCATTTATAATTTAGAAATATTATCAGTTCCTTCTTTTTCATCAAGAAAAGAAAATCATCGGTATTGTCTTTTTAAGTTGTGACTTTTTTTTAAAGCATAAATCGTCATCACTATTTGCAAGTAGCCTTGAAAAAAACTTTCTCAAAAAAGACAATAGAAAAAAGCTGAATTTTTATTATCATATTTTTTGTTCATGCTAATTAAGAATTTTTCTTTCATTTTTTTTTTTTTGAGTGATCAAGCGAGAATTTAAGATTAAGTCCCTTATGCAATCAAGGTTTTCAATTTTTTTTTGAGCGACTTCAAAAAATCTTATTTTCCTTTGCGAAGTTTCCTTACTTTCATTTTCAAATGGAATGTAAACAAATTTCGGAAATCAAAATGGCGGAACTATGAAGTTTTGGCATCATCATATGATAGTGGATGATGTTTTTCATTTATGAATCTCTCGCGCTCAATTGAAATACAGTTAATTGAGATTCCCCTTTCAACGTCTAACTGGAAGACAATAAGTCAAACGAAAACACCGACTTCGCATACCATACGTTCAAATAACATCCAATTAACGTCCACCGTTCTACTTTACCAGTCGAAAAAAAGGCTCTAATATATATCTAACTATACTAAATGGTTTATCGAGTTAAGACGTACTGATTTTTTCGAAAAAGACTCAGATTTTCATCATTGACCGTACCATTTAATTTATAGTCTAATTTGGCATAATTTTTTGTAAGAAAATCTTTACAGCTCATTTTTTCGTATGGGTATATTATCATGCATATCCAGTAAGCTTTTATGGGGCGAAATTCGATTTATTAATCCGCTGTAGAATGTCGTTATATATTTACAAGAAAATGGGAGCGATTTCTTAAGGCTCAGTAACAAATTCAATAATAAATTACCAAAGAAGAAATTATTCTTACCAATAATATTCCTTAAGTAAAGATTTTGCTTCCATCTTTAGAGTAATTGATTGATTGACAGATTTTTATTGATTGATTGATCGATCAAAAGCCTGTAGAGGGCCTACTAAAAAATATATATCAAAATAAAATGGCCTCGACCAGACACCATTTTAAGTACGCTATACATAAGGCTTATAGGAAAATCTCGTGTGGGGCCTAAAATCAGACCATTGGAGTATATTAGATTGTCAACTCATTGATCAGGAGAAGCACCCATGCCCGAAATGATATTTAACTGACAATATCTAAATATTTGAAATCTTTTCCAGCCAGTCATAGGATTCTTATACTGGTACGCCAGTCAGGCTGTAACGGTATCATGCGGAAAATTGAGCGTAGGAGTTAAGTAAGCGTAGGAAAAGGTTTTGTCGGTGGCAAGAGCTGAAAGCTGATGTTAATCAGCAGCCTCTCACCACCTTCTCCTACGCAACTCCTATTTTGGCAAACGCCCGCCGCCTTCATACTCCCGTCCTCTGACATGATTGATTAACAGACTAGTTTGCTAAGAATTCGTTAATAATGACTTATTGTTGTGTGTGATTGAGTTATTATTAGAGGAGGAGCTACTTTTCAGATTATTTTAGTTCGGGCATCAGTGCATACTTAGAGTAAGAAGGCAGTTCCACTACGCTTACTCTCAGCTTCCAGTCAGGGACCTTACTTTCTCCCAGTAGCTCAGACATTGGTATTAGAGATTTGCTAATCCTTTACCTGCGCAATGCTTTTATATACACGTTTTTTATAAGAAAATCCAAAATTTTTGAAGCCTTCAGATGTTTTTATTTAATTTGGTTCTTATAAAAATACGAATAAAAATGTATATTTGGAGTCAAAGGTCACCGTCACTACTTCAAAAGACTAGTTAAGTCATTCATATTTTTTGGCACACTACACTTGCATGCTAGGTTCAGTTCAGTTGACTTAATTGAATGTCACCAGATCATAAGAAGAAATGAAAGAACGCCCACGCGAGATTTTCTTTCATTTTCCTTCCTTGTTCGTCTTCATGTGAAACACTTGACACTGGCTTGTAATATGTCTTCTTGCACCACCGAGTGACGCAATTCTTTTTGAAACACGGAAATTCTTCTTGAACCGCTTTCCTTCTCCATTTCTTGTGAGTTTTTGTGTTTCTTCTTTTCCTAAGCAAAAAATCATGATAATGTTTTCCCACAACATGGCTAAATTTTTTCAGAACATTTTTTTTGTGATACAAAGGGTGTTGATATAATCGATTATTCTATTGAATCAATCGTCAGTTCCTGGGGAGGGGTGGGTGCAGTTGGTTTAACAACGGACGGTATATTTGCGGCGAAAAAATGTTCTATAGAATCGCACCCTTACAGTGCAGAAAAATATCGATAAAATTCATACACTTGTAGTGCATTTTTCCCAATTCTCAACTCTTTTAAAGCAAAAAAAATGAAAATTTTTGGGCAAAAAATTAGAAATTTTTCTGGATTTGCTGAAATTTCCACCCTTACACACCCGTCCGTCAATTTGCGCCTGGTATGGTCTACTGGCAAGATAAATCATGCTATAAATGTCCGTCTCAGGGTTCCTACTTATGTATATTGTTATCTTTATGCAATTTGTATATTTTTTTCCAGGACCTAAGACTTGGGTTTTTATAATCAGCATAAAATTGTGTTTTTAGCGATGTAAATATACAGTGGATAGTGGATGCTCCAATTTCAGCCCATATAATGCGCATGCATAATTTATCGTTTTTATCGTAAAGTACATAGAGTAATGAATACGTATTTTCTACTAGGACACCCTGTATGACTAGGTTTTAACTCAAGATAAAGGATTCTGTCCGGTCCCAGATTATTTATAAACCTACGCGTTCTTGTTCTCTTAGTCGTGTCATCAGTTTAGATTCTGTCAGTGGTACGTCCGGGGTGATGAACCGTTCCTTGTGTTAGGCACATAGATATAAAACAAATAGAAGAAGGCACAAATAGAAACAAGACAATCAACAAAGATACCAAAAATTAAGAAAAACGGCACGATGAAGACATAGCCTACAGTAGATAGAAATTCGATAAAAAGACACACAGAAAAGTTTGAAAAGTGGGCCGAGAGCCCGGTTCGGAATCCCATGTTCATGTAGGCTGTCCACATCACATCCCCTCTGATATGTTTTGATATAGGGGATAAGTATCGTGTATAAAATTCCCCTCCTACCCCTGTCTTTGTGTTTTTGAGTGGTATATATATTTCGTGTAGTTATGGGTTTTTAGCCAAAAACAATACAAACACTCCATCGCAGAATATTATTATAAGAATCAACATTATTTTAAAGTTGGAGCTTTTTTAATGTCATAATTTGATGACGTCATAGTTCACATTCTTCTCCTTAACCCTTCAAACCCGACGGGGACGTATATAAATTACCAAGTCTCAGACTTAAAGCTATAACTCCTGACCACTTGGTTTAAAAGGACATAAACCGAATGCTTTTAAAAAGAGTATTTTTTTTCTATTTTTTTTTTAATTTTTTTTCCAAAACCATTGTCTCTCAAGGTACAAGCTTTTATGTCAATTTAAAATTTTGGATTCCAAAAAAAAGTTGGAAATTTTCACATTTTTCAAAAAATCGCTTCTTTTAGTATATAATATCGATTTACTCAAAAAAAGTTAGCTTGGGCCTATATGATTTCATCTGGGACCTAAAATGTTACTGGGAACGCCAGGTAAATAATTTGGATGGTTTCGCACCCCGTCCATTTTTTTGTGACCTCAGTTGCCTGACTGAAGATGTTTAGATATTCTTTGGTTGAATCACACGAGAATAAATGATGACAAAGACTTTTTATAACGCTTTATGGAAATGAAAATGTTTCACAAATACTCAAAATTTGCTTTGACCTGGAGGAGTTGAAGGGGGGAGGGAGCGTACAGGGTTTACGATTTCCGAAATACCGAATAATTTTGCTAAAATTTCCGATATTCCGTAAAAAAATACTTGCAATTCCGATACCGATTTTTTGGGTATTTTTCCTCGTTTTGACTAATTTTTCATCAAATTTGATTTTTCATGTATGAATTCCGAAAAAGGGGGATAAAAACTTTATGATACCGAAATTCCAAAGCAAAAATTCATGGATTTCCGATACCGAAACAATTTCAGCATTCCGAAATACCGAAGGAATTTTGCCCGATTTCCGCAATTCCGAAGAAAAAAGGATCGATTTCCGCGATTCCGAAATACCGTACGCCCCTCACTTGAAGAGAAAGAAGATTATAGCTTTTGGATTCAGAATCTGCTGTTATATGTCAGGTGGTGGGTTTTTCTTTGAAAGTGACCAGCACATCGCATTTTCTAGGATGGCATGTTTTCTTCAAATTATCCGCTGTTTGTTTACAGAAGAAGAGATCATCGATGATCAGCAGATGATAATTTTTAGACGATGACAACGTCTTATTTGATGGACAGTACATCATCGTATTTTCTAGTTCAGGCAAAAGGGTAAAACACTAACAGATCAATTTTCAGCAAAGTGAGTCAGCCTGGGGGGCTCCTACCTCCTGTATCCGACCCTGGGTTACTAGGGCAGGGTTACAGGGATGCGCCGCTGGTCAGGGTACCTTTTTTAACCTCTACGAGCGAGTCCCAGGTAGGGTTGCAAAAACACCAAAATAGAAAGATCAGTTACTCGTAGGGTGCCTTTTTTAGAAAATTTGGGGAAAAAGTACAACATTTGAGAAAATTTTGGAATTTCAGTCCCATTCAGGGTCACTTTTTCGCAAATTTCGGTAAAATCTTTGATAAAACGAGTCCCACGTAGGGTCCTTTTTTCAAACCGGAGCACTCCCGTTGGTCGGCAAGGTAGTACTCCCCGGGGAGCCAGCAAGCGGTACAGTAGAGCAAATAAGAGAATGGAGAAGGAGGGTGGAACAGCAGAAAAGAAAAGCGGAGGAAGTACAGAACTGTAGATTGAATACACTTTTTCTAGGGAGAGGAAAGTAGATTTTAGCTTAACAACAGATTCAAATATCTAGAAGAAGGGGCCCTAAATTTAATTTGATATTTTAAGGGAACAACACATCGATATTTCTAGGAGTAAGGATTCCAAAGAATTCAGAACAACAGATCCAAAAATCTAGGTTAACTATGGTCGAACAACAGATACTCAGAAAAAGTCGTCGCCGAATGCTTCTGATTCTTCTTCGAAGAAGGGGCAATACTTACTTCCATTGATATAGTCAGGGGGTTTGTCATAGGAACGATGAATGAAGTCCCGTCTCATAAGCTGTAAGTATTTCAGTATTTTAGATTACTTTTTGTATGAATGAATAAATTCACCCAACATTTTTTATCCCAATAGGAATGGAGATTTTCTCCGATTGGAGATTTTTTATGGGAATAAAAACACTCAATTTGTGTGGTACCATATTTAGGGCATTCACTTTTTTTGCAGTCACATTTTCTTTTTTTAGTAATGAGTTATTTCAATTGTCTATATCCTACTATATTATTTGATAATAGATCAGCTGTGCTTAAAGACAAACAAACAAACAAACAAACAAAAACTTTTTCTGAAAGGGGAAACTAGCGGTGAGTTTATTGTTTGACGATATGGTTGTTTCAATTTGACTCATATCGAGCTATTGAGACAAGGTGAAGTGTGACGCTGCAGATCAAATCTGTGTTTTGACTGAACTCGCCAACCTTTATAATTATAAAGGTACAGTCTGTTTATCGCCACCACTCTTGCTAAATTCAAAATTGCCAATGAGTGTGTTAGTGTTTTCATCTTACTTCATATAAAATTTCCTCTTTAAACTTTTTTTCTGTTCATTTATGAAGATGAAAAATATCGGATGAATGGATGGTTTATCCGGGGGGAGGGGTACTAGTATTTTGAGATGACGGGTATGTCCGAGCGAAAGTTAGAAAATCGACCCTTTGAATAACTGAATCTCGATGTTTTTGCGACCCTTATAGGTTTTAGAGACTCAATTGTTTTTTGAGAAACTTTCAAGAGTTTAAACAGGGACCCTTATGGGTTGCACATAACCGGCACCCATTTTACCAACTACCCCCCCCCCCCAACTCTTCATTCTTAACGCTGCTGGCACACAACGTTTTTTAGACGTTTATCTAACGTTCACAACGTCCATATAACGTTAGATGAACGTTGAAACAACGTTGTGTGCCAGCTGGGAAAGATAATCTACAGATTTATTATCAAAACTCTAGAAGGAGCACAAACATTCAGAATCCCTGGAACTATTTGAGAGTGAAGAAAAAATATATTTGCTCCATTGAGTTCTGCTTCCGCGGAAGCACAGGAAGCACAGGCAAGGGACTCATTTCGTTTTTCTGATAAAAGTTTCGATAGTCTTTTGTAAAAATGTTTTGTTTCTCTCCCCATCCCAGTAAATACGATTGGGGTAAAGGAGCCCATGATCAACTTTCATTACTCTTGAATTATTGATGTTCTTATTCTCTCTTTCGTTTGCATCGCATGCTTTGGAGACAGTGGAATTCCTGAACCTTTTGGCGAATTGGTAGAAAACCCTTACGTCGAAGAAGGCCAGGAATCCAAAATCCCCTAGCAGCGATGTCGAGACGAGCATGGTCTTGGATGTTTGTCGTTTTGGTTTCGAAAGAATGTTGGTTCAACCTTCACGTCTTTGCATACTTGTGCTAGGAGAGATGGAATTATGACGCTGTACGATGAAACCACCTTTCTTGCATGAGAGTGCGTGTTCTAGGTCGAAAGATGAACCACATGGACAGATAGCGGGTAAGCGACTCAGCTGACGACCATAGCGTATCTTTATTAGATCCCAAAAGGATGTTTTGTCGAACTGAAATCCTTCTTTTTTGATTGGAAGCGTCGATAGCCTAAGGGATGTTCCTGGTTCGCTGTTGATTTCAATCAACTTTTTCATCTCGTCTGTTGATTGTTGCTTAATGAGCTCGAGCTATTGGGCGGTGACTCTGCATTCGATTACGTTTAAAATTAAATGATGATTTTGATTCCGTTATATCGTCTTTATTGATGTCGTTGACATGGCTTTGGTTTTTGATATTGTTCTGTAGTTGTTTGGTCTGCCCTTAGGAATTGGAAAACTCTTGGTCAATGATATATCACTGAAATTTGGTATTCCTAAACCACCGAGACTTGGTGGTAAGATGAATAGCTCACGTTCGACTTCTCTTGGCTGGATTCGACCGGTTATGGCTGGGATAAACCACGCTGTAATGATTTCGCCTAGTCTTTGTAGGTGTTTTTTTATGTTTGGGATTGTCCTTAGGGTAAAGTTGTGAGTTTGTGCTTGTACCCTGATGTGAAGCAGGTGTAGGCTTTGTGTGGGGCGCAATCTTGGCGATTTCTGCGAGTGTTTCGATTTCGCTGATCCACGTATTGACTTTTTTGGAGATGAATTCAGATGAATTTCTCACAGAAGTTTATTGAGCCGATGGCAGCTCCAAGGTGTTTCTTTCCCTCGGAGGTAATTCGGATGTTGGTATCTTTGAAGATTTCAGTGGCTTTTTCGAGATATTGTGGTTTGACGGTTATCCACGTTTTGTTATGGCTTTTTGAAAGTAGCCATATTTTGGACCCCACTCGACAATAACATTCGTTTGATTCCACGAATCGTACCACCCCCAAAAACGTCATCGGCGTATCCAGCTGCTTTTGTGTTAGTATTAGCGAGTTAATTCGAGATAAATCGAGGCGACGGTATGAAACAAAGTTGAGATGTCTCCAGAATCACCGTCCACTTTTCTCGACGACGGTAAAAACACCAAGATACCGTCGTCTGTTTATATGAGCAAAGGCGATATAGAGCCATACATCAACTATCGACTTTGTTTTGCATCATTTCACTTACCGTCGCCTTCGATATCCTCCGATACATAAACTCGGTATTGTGTACCACCTACATCAACAACGTACTGCGGCCATCACTTGAAGCTGGGGACTCGGCACTTTTTCGCCGAGAGCCGTTCAATTTTTACCGCCATTTTGAGCCGTCATCTCAGTGGGATTCAGCCTGACAATAGTACGTAATAGTTAGCGCGCTAATAAAAGATATACAGATATACGCGTACGAGAAGTAAAAAATTTATGAGTTTTATCATTATGAGTATTGTACTCAGGTTGACCTCGACTGAGCTCTTATACCATGATCAACAACTGGGTCCACCACCAATCAACTGCTTGGCAAAAAAGGAATACCACTTTAAAATGGCAGAGTCACACAGGTAAATGTGGTCTAGAAGATACAAAACGGGTTAAGGTTCATTTATATAGCTTGGAAACTTGGCATTGAAGTTAGAGTTCCGATGAACCAATCGATTGAAACTGTATCATGAAACTTTGTCGAACTTTAATACTTAATGGAACTTTGTTAACTGATCCAATTACATTCTACATTGGGCGGGCCATTCAAGAATTTGTCTGTAACAGGGGTTTGGACGACACAGGATTTCCGAGGGCAAAAGTTTTCACCAACAAAGTTTGAAATTTCCAAGGCTAGCCTTTCTGGGTTTGCTTGTTTTTTATTTGGGACGCTCATGAAAATCTTCAATTTTAGGTCCAGCTTTGACAAGCAATTGTTCTTTGTGTAGTTGAGCTATAAAAGGCCCCCCCCCCAGCGGTTTACGTGAATGCGTGAATGGGCTTTTTTGCTTGCGTGAATGCGTGGAAAATCGGAAAAAATTGCGTGAATGCGTGAAATGAAAAAACTTGCGTGAACGTGAAAATCCATATTTCTATTGCGTGAATGCGTGAATCTGCCCTGTTTTTAGCGTGAACGCGTGAAATTTTTTCTTTTCACAGTTTGTAGAAAACCCCAAGGTGCGCACCTATTCCAAATTCAAGGGATGCCAGGTGAAGGTATACAAAAAAATCAGCAACTTCCAAATTCTCTATTTTATAAAACGATTCATGATTTAGATGCGCTTTCTAGCAATCTAGACACCTTAAATTTCCAGATTTTTTCGCTCGGGCCAAACATGTATCAGCCCTTGAATCTTAAATAACTCTAATTTGCCCCCTTGAAAGTGTTTGTTTAAGATAAAACCATGTTTATGCATGATGAGTGATCCAGGGCCACGGCCATGGCCAGCCAGGGCCAGGGCCAGAGTCACTGGGGGAAGGAGGCGGCCATGACTTCACCACGTTTTTGCAAATAAAAAGAAACTTATTTCAAAGAAACTTTTATCCATGATGTAGACTTTCGATAACCTGATTTCTTGGCAAAATTAGTCTGAAATGGAGTCGTATTTAAGCACATCAGAGGGTTAAAATAGAAATTTTCTCCTGTCGGCGCAAAACATGGTTGCGCCTCCTTAGTCGCTATGTTTTTGGCCCCTCCACGTTAGGAAATTAATTCGCGAGCCCTGATTAAAACCTTTCTTTTTAATTTATTTTTGATCGTTTCGCTCGCAACAAATGTTCATTCTTTTACCTCATTTTACAAGCTATCAAGCGCGATCGTACCTTGCCTCTAACGAAATTAGACTACATTCTTTTTCAATGGTGTTAAAGTTAAAGAGAGCATTTTTAGCCAAACGCGGGTGACAGAAATGCAAAAATTTCCTCTCTGCGTAAACCATGGTTGCGCCTCCTTACCCCTGAGCTAAGCATCATGGTGTCATACTCGAGTTTGTTTGACCTATTTTTGATAATGTTTAAGCTATTTTTTGTATACTTACACATTTTTTTCACTTACTATCGCGATACGTTAACTGCAGAAGCTTCACCTTTTCCAAACGATTGTGACAAGTTAGAAGAATCGTGATGGCATGTGATTAAAGTTGAAAAATTACGTAACGCTTTCTATTTGAGGGCTTCTTATGACGCTATCAAAACGGTGTTTTATAGTCAGGTCTACAGGAAAAAATCACTACTGAGTTAAGTCTTTCTCAAGTCCATGACCAGATACGGTCGAATAATATCTCGAGTACAGCCCTGTCATAATTTTTTATGCAAATCGAACGTTTTACTCCATAAGGGCGGAAATTACGTAAATTACGTAACTTAGTGAAATGTGCAAGACCTCTATTTTTGACATTTTCCCCGATTTTTTCCGAAAATTTTCCCGATTTCCCAAAAAATTGGGTTTGCGTGAATTTCGAGAAAAACTTGTATGAATGCGTGAATTGCGAAACATTTTTGCGTGAATGCGTGAAATTTGGGTCCGCTGGGGGGGCCTCATAAAATTAATTATTTTTGAGTAATTTAGAGCTTTCTTTTATTAGCTTTCCAACCATATATAATATGCAGGTGTAATATTCTACACTTTTGTCTAAAAATTTGTTCCGACTAAGGCCATTTTTAGAAAAATTAGATCTGCAGGACACAAAAAAATTCACAACTCATCTTTGATTTCAAAGCGCTGCGGAGGAAAAAATGTTCAGACAGAGAAACTTTACATATTTATCAGAAAATACCTGAGAAATCCAATGGTGACTATATATACTCTGTGAAATTAATTCTTTCATTAAAGTTATTATTTTTGACTTTTCATACTTTGGCAAGCATTTTCAGCCTCAAAATGAGGACTAGAATTATGGAGAGTGGTACCACTGAAAAATTTGACCCTTTTTTAGCCTAAAACAGTTATTTATATGCCATGGCCATGGGGAATTTTTCCTCCGCAGCGCTTTGATTACAAAGATAGGTAGGTTCAGCAATTTTAAATTCCACTTTATAACGTTTTTATTGTTTTTTGCAATGCAATGTCTTCTTTTTCAAAAAAATGTCTTTTCATTTCTTCGTTGAAGTGTTTTTACAAGCCATTACAAAAAGAATTTGATAAAAGTCTGAAGTCAAAATGAAGATATCTGGAATATCTTGAATTTTCATTTTTTTGCAGCATATTTTGATGCCGTAGGTTGTTGAATTTTCCACTAAAGTTTACAACCTTTATTATAAAAAAAGCCCCTTTTTCATTCCGGGGTACAAAAATTGCCATATCTCCGGAACTGCTTTTTTCAGAGAGATGTATGACCCCTCATTTTTTTAGTTTTGTGAAGCTCTTATAAGATGGATTAGGTTTCAAATCCCCCAACTTAATTTGATATTCTACCCTGGAATGGCTACCAAGGCGAGAGAAGAAAATGTACCGTGAAGTCTCAGGTAACTTGCATCAGTGGAGGGAAACTTGCAAAGCCATCAAATGAATGACCTGGCTCATTAAAATACAAAGTTAAATCAAAACAAAAATGGTATAGAGCTGCGAGCGGAGCTGTTTAGTTCATCTGTTTTGAAATTTTGCTGCTTTGATTGGTTTGGTCAGTCACTTGATGGCTATGCAAGTCTCCTGACTTCAGGGTATGTCAGTTTCAACAAGCCATCAACTAACAAAATAACACTGACGTAAAAAATTCCTTCAACCTTTCCGCAGTGAACACTTCTAAAAATTATCTGCCATTATGAAGATGTTCCGAAACTAACCAATCAGGCTAGCTCTAAAGCTCTAAAACAGCATCTAATTACATGAAAACCAGAATATGATTCTTCAATGGGAATGAAAACTATAAAGTGCACTTACAAACATCAATTAGTCAGATCTAACAAAATTAATCGCACTGTCATCATTGACAATAAAACAAACGATTTTCTGTCAAGAGCCTTGTAAACATTCCAACAACTTTCATCGAAATGATCTATCACAGCTCAGTCTACCATTTTTAGCGCAGCCCGAGGATTGAGCCCAGAACGCTCGCAGAACGCCCGCAAGTTCCCGCGCAGGTGAAAAACTTCAATCTGTCAATCATTTTCTCAAGGGAAGAGTACGCAAAGCCATTCTAGCTTTATGATAGTGCCGCGGATTTTCAATGGATAGTATTCAATTATCATCATCCCTTAGAAAAGTTATATTTTTTACTGCTCTATTCACATACTGAATTCGAAAAATCTTCTTTGGCTTAAGTGCTTGCGTGCAGCATAGGGTACAAAGTCCAAACATGCGATTCCCGTAATTTTTATATGAATCAGAATTCCTCTGGGAAAAAGCCTGTTAGCAAGACAGGAAATTTTAAGTTGCGTAATTGGAAATTCCTCTCCCAGGGGTTCAACATATAATAAAGAAACTGAGGCTGACTGAGGAACAATTTGTTTTTTTTCAAATATTATATTTAAGTTTTCGTTATCAAAATTTTAAAATGTTTCTTTGCAGATTATATTAGAAAATGTTTTTATATTTCAAAACAAACACTTACAAAAAGATATTACTTACCATTTTACCCCCATTTTCAGATTCTGTCTTTCGTGGGGGCATGATCTCAGGCAGAGATTCTGCGCCCTCATCATAAGATTCTTG
>NW_027103483.1:0-27920 GCF_902728285.1 Clytia hemisphaerica
TTTGCCGAAAAAAAAATTTTTCCGGTGTAGAACCGGAAAATGTGCCGGAAAATCGTCGTTTTTTCACATTTCCGTCACATTTTTTCAACTTATTTAATTGTTTCTTTACAGAAAAATGTCTTTATGATGATGCTCAAAACTTCGCATCGTTTGATTTCCAAAAAAAATCATCCTTTGAATCCGGAACTCCTTTTAAAAATCGCCGGAACAGCCGAAAACCGGCCGTTTTAAAACGGTTTTTTCCTTCATTTTTTCAACTTGTACTCGACAGATTTTTCATGATTTTTGCACAATGATGTAAAATGGCAATGCCCAAAATGTGACAGAGCCCAATTTTCGAAAAAGAAATTTTTCCGGCCGCTAGAACCGGAAATGTCCCGAAAAAAGCGGTTTTTTGAGATTTTCTCAGTTTTATTTTCTCTGAATGATTGATTAAAGTGTCGATATTATTTTTCTTTCACCGTTAAACATCGATGTGTTTCTTAATTGCTTTCTCCGTTCCAATAGATATATAAATCGAAATTTAAAATTATACATTACTTCCATTAAATTCTAATTATTCGTTTTATAAATAGGTAGGTCCATTAAAGTATTACTTGTTTATTACAAAATTGTTAACATTTAAACACAAGTAACGGATCTGAATAATAGAGGTATATAATTATTTTTACAACTCACAACTCACTTTTTATCACATTAATCGACATCTTGACATTTAAGTCATCTTGTTAGATGTTTTGTTTCAAGAGTTCTTGTAATATAGTTGATTGTTCAACTTGGAGAGGGAATGTTTGTAAACATAGAATTTTTTTTCATAGCAGTTATTTGGGGTCGGATTCAGGCAGGGGTGTCGGAGATTTAGGGCCATTCACGGTATTGTACTTCGATCACAATCGAACGTTCGATTAGTACCGTCTGGACTGCTCTAACTTGGGACTATCTGATAAAACATGGGAAGTCATTTGATTTGAGTTAATGAACGACGTATAAAGAAATACATGATTTCTCTTTCGCATCGAGTAGGCTAGTTCTAGTTCTAGTTTTATATTTGCATAAGACAAAAAAATGCCTAATCTCGCAAATTCTACGTAAAAATACAAAAATGAAAAGGTTTAATAGCTAAGATAAAGATATAAAAAATTAGAATAAATAGGTAATTTATACAATTTTAAATTACATTTATTAGATTGAAATTCATAAAAATGTAAAAAAGTTCAAAAATATTACAGTAATAAAAAGTGTGTTAAAAATAGTACACTAATAGAGGATGCACAATTAGCATGGTTTTAAATCGAAATAAGAAAAAAATATGTAGTTGAAAACACACGCAAATGTGTGGAACGAAGAAGATTAAATTAGTGGCAAAATGATGGAGCGTTTGACGTCACTCGTGTGGCAAGTTACACACTCGTTATTTGATAATTCCATCGGCCGATAGGCGGTTAGGCGGCAATCACATTTATCTTCATTTTGCGTCCTCCTTGGGTCTAAAAAGTGAGTTGGTTGGTCGGTTGTAAAAATTTTTGGGTTTTTTTACCTCCATCATCCATTTTCCGAGTGTATTCTTGAAGGAAAGTGCCAGCCAGCCAACAGCCAAAAGAACCGCGTGTTATGGGTCTTTTCAAATTATGACCTTCGAACACTGTGACCTCTGACCCAAAATGGCGCATGTAATGATAAACAAAGTCAAAATGCCGTAAATGCGCTAGAAATCGCTCGCAAAAAATTGGCAATAATAAAATTTTTGAACGAAGAAAAAGTCATTGACAGAAAGAATCAGACAAATTTACTGACTCACAGACTCAATTCTACTCAATTTTTGAGAGTTGTTCAAGCGACGCGAAACGAAGATATTCGTGATTGCCGCCTTAGGCAGCGCCCGTTCTTCAATTCTCTTATCGTCGTCCAGTCATTTTGAATGAAAACAAAAAAGTTAAAAAGGGCGCGCTATCAGTGAAAGTTATCGTGACATGTTATGACAGAAAGTATGATTGATAAATTTGGTGGAGTTATCAAAACAAATTTGTTGTCAAAGAAATTTAACAGTAAGTGAAAATACAGGCCAGATATCAACAGTCCCATGTTTCGACTAATTGTCCTAAGTTAGAGCAGTTGGCGGTAATCAATTTTAATTCACAATCTTTTTCACATTGATTTGACACGAATGTGGAGCAAGATTGGTCAGAAAGAGGAATAGAAAAGCAATTTTTTGCTTATATAAGCATAATATAACAATAGACAGACACTGTCCTGATATAAAAATAAAATGTGTCTGATATGAAATGGGAACACTTATGTAAAAATAAAACCTTTAAACTGTATAAACTTAACTCTTCATACAAAAATTACAGGAAAAGCATATTTGGACTTTGTACCCTATGCTGCACGCAAGCTCTTAAGCAGGACAAAAATCAGCTTTTTGAAGTTTGCAAAAAAACGCCACATAGAAGATCTTTCAAATTCATTATGTAAATAGAGCAGTAAAAAAACTTTTCCATTTTCCCTTTTTTTGCAAAAGTTCTAGTAATGAAAATAAAAGGATAATGATAATTGAATTCTATCCACCGATGATCCACGGCACTATCTTAAAGCTAGAATCGCTTCGCGTACCCAGCGCTTGAGAAAATGATTGACAGATTAAAGTTTTTCACCTGCGCGGGAGCTCAGGGGCGTTCTGCGTTCTGCGATAGAGTTCTAGGCTCAATCCTCGGACCAAGCTAAAATGGTAGACTTAGCTGTGACAGATCATTTTGTCAAGTTGTTGGAATGTTTATAAGGCTCTTGACAGAAAATCTTTGTTTTATTGTCAATGATGACAGTGCCGTTATTCATTTTGTTAGATCTGACATATTGATGTTTGTAAGTGCACTTTTTAGTTTTGATTCATATTGAAGAATCATATTCTGGTTTTCATGTTATCATGATTATCATGTTTTCATGTTTTCATTAGATGCTGTTTTAGAGCTTTCAGAGCTAGCCTGATTAAAAAGAAATTGTTTACAAAATTCCCTCTCCAAGTTGAACAATAATCAGTGGCGTATTTAGGGTAGGTCAAGACATTTAGGTAAATTCAAGACATAAGAAATAATCTTAGGGGTACAAAATCAACAAACTCATCTATATTTCTTATTTTGTGGAAACAGACATTGCTCCACATCAGTATCTATTTTTTCACCACAAGCGGTTAATTAGCAAAAAAACGTACTCAAAACGTGAGAAGGGTATTCGTTGAGTAAAAAATTCTCATAAATTGCAAAGTGTGATACAAAATACACGTAAGCAAAGCTGAATCCCGAACGAGATGAAAAGAATATCAAACCTCTCCAAGAACCAGAATTGGAACCACTCAGCTTCAAATTTTTGACCTACTTGGCAAAATTCCTAAATACGCCACTGATAATGTAGTAGGGTGGACAGGGCAAAATTTTCCTCTCAATTTTTGAAAACCAAACTAATTTTATTTGAAAGTCCTTACCTTTGTGAGAAAAATGAAGAGTCATTTATTAAAATTGGTTAAGTATTTCCAAATCAAAGTTATTCCATATTCAAAACACAAAAAAACACCTTTCCAAAGAATCATCTGCTTACCCCGCGCCAGCAAGAAATAATTTTTCGAAAGCACCAAAAATGGCGGACAAAATTTAGCCTTCCGCATGACTAGGGGTGCAGAGTTTGGCTGACGCGGTCTTAAAATCAGCCCGATGACTATTAAACTTTGGCTTATTGTTAATGAGCTGGAAATGATAGCTAAAAACAAATTTTAGCACTAGAAAGCTGAAAACCTCAGCTTTCAGATGGTGTATGCTGCTAACATGAAAAAATTCACAATCTTGTCGTAAAATAGCAATTTCTTCTATATTTCAAAATTCCAGACAGCCTGTAGATTTTCAAATAAAGCAGCATGTGATTAACCTGAGATCAGATTGTGATTGTTTTCTGCCCACCACGCTGAAGCTCTAAAGGGATGGATGAAAACAAACAATTATGACAAATATGCTATCTCAAAATCGTAAGGTCAGCTTTAAGTTGTGTTTTCACCTTGACGTTGAAAAACATCAATATCTTTGGAAAGAAAAGATATTTAAATGCAGTTTTTTTTATTTGTTCCCCTGGTAATTTCTTTCTGATTGATTAAAAAAAAAATGAAAAGATTTGAATGATTTAAAGGTAAGTACTAATGCATTAAGTTCATTTTGATAAATTCTTCCTTGTTCCGTGCCAAAAATCCTGACGAGTGCAAACCCTAATAGGCAAGATGGCCATGGGGCAAAATTTTCCCCTCAATTTTTGAAAACCAAACTAATTTTATTTGAAAGTCCTTACCTTTGTGAGAAAAATGAGGGGTCATTTATTAGGATTGGTTAAGTATTTCCCAAGTTATTCCATATTCAAAACACAAAAAATACCCTGCATCAGCAAGAAATAGTTTTTCGAAAGCACCAAAAATGGCAAATGAAACCTAGCCTTCCACGTGACAGTACCATTTTGGGTTATTGAACTGATCGAACGCAACCCATTAATCGAACTTGACCAAACACTCACAATATTTTAAAATATCTTAGAATACAATGAATTTTTTACTCAAACTTTAATCCTCAATGGAGTTCAATTAGTTTGATTTTGCGATTGGTTCGACAAGCTCGGTTGATCAGGTCTGGTTTCACGCACTAAAATTCCATTGCTACTTTTCTACTAGAAAAAGACCAGAACTTCGAGTAGTTGAAAAATGACTTGTCTACCTTTGTTTTGGAGATTAGCATATGGTATCCACTTAAATTCCTCAATTCTTTTGGAAGGGAGTTGAACAAGATTGGCCAACCGGTCAACAAGAAATTATATTGGATAGTCTGTAAGCAGAGGAGTGTAAAGTGATGGAAAAACAGCTTTTTTAAAACAATGGAAATACGACTCGTCATATACCAGGTTCTTTGCCCTTAAGGGAGTTTGTTTCAGGCAACAAAATGGTGTAAAAATCTTTACTTCACACTGAAAGTTTAGAGAGCAATCTGTCAAAAATGAAAAACGCAAATCCACTTTTGTAATCATAGTATATAGAAACCAGCCAATTTTTAGGACAAGCAGACAAGCCGTCTTTTCTTGAACTTTTTCTAATCAAAGCTAAAACAAAAACGTTTTCAATACAAACAATCAGAACAATTTGGGTAATAAAAGAAGCTGGTTTTCTATTCCATCCCATATCTCTGCTGTAAGGCAGCTGATGCTCTAGGAATTTGGACTTAGACAAATAAAAACAAAATCTGCCAAGTCTGGGTTGAAAAAAACAGGTGTTAAGCTGTCTAACAGGTTGATGTTTGGCATAAGGTTTTCAAGGATCTTTCATGTTTAGGCAACCATGCATCTTTCTCTTCTTTGTTCCAGCAAGAGTTTGAATGCCTTCAATCTTGACCAGTATGTCTTTTCGCTACTTTTCAGGGTGGTGGATTTTTCGAATTAAGCTCCATTGAACCATTGTTATCTACACCTTTGATGAGTCTTGTTTCATCGGCAAAACTTTCCACCAATTCCAATATTTTGAACTTTGGTGGGTGCCAGGTTTAAGTCAACTTTATCAAAAGCCTTGGAAAAATCAAGGTAGACAACATCTGCATTTTTGCCTTGTTCCAATATGGACAGAATTTCGTCATAGTGTGATAATAGTTGGCTGAGGTAGTATCTCAGAGTTGGTTTGGACTGAACATGAGATGGGAATATTCAGGGACAGACCACTTTGAAATCTTGTAACTGAACTAAATAATTCACTTGAGAAGAAAGTGCTTCTCTAAATTTGCCACTTTTTCTTGATCTTTGTTTGTCAAAAATAACAGTGAGATGCAACAGAAAAGGCTATGAGTAATCTAGTATGCCGTAGTTCGAACCCTCCTTTCTTAAGAGGGGTGATGCCTTCTGGAAAACTGAAGAATAGAGGTTGTCAAAAATCTTCCTGGAAAAAGGGGGGGTAGCAAAGAGAGGAAATTGTTTAATAAGAAGGGGTTATTGCAGATATTTTCACCAGAAATGTTGTGGAATTTTTGGTCTGAAAGGAAAGGACATTTGCATTTATAGGCATTTTGGAAGATTGGTGGATGCCAAGAATAGGGGGATCTATTATGGGTAGCATACCCTCTTGGTGTAAACTTCTTGAACATTTCGATCCAAAATTTTTATTCTCATCTCACCTGCCCTTGAATAACAAAAAAATGTCAAATGTTGTACATATGTAGCTGTCTGGAAAAGAATTTGGCAAAAAAATACTTTTTGAGAGATAGAGGAGGTATCTTTAGGCAAAAATTATCAAGCCATATGATTGCCCCTTTCAAAAGTTCTCCTTTTTTATGTTTTTAGTGATTCACTGATTGGTCATCAGAATGGCTGAAAATGAAGGGAAGCGAAAACTGAGTGAAGATGAAGAAAGACCATCTGAAAATGGTGACATCAAACGATTGAAAGTCTGTGAGCCACAAGAGCTTGGTACTTTACTGTATTCAGGATTGACAGATTATACTGAGAGAAATGACGGTGCAATCTCCAAGAGTCCTGCACTTCAATGGTCACCTTTTCAATATGAAAGCCTCAAGGGAATCAAAATACGCAAGGTTTCGACAGGACCCGTATCTTACCACACCCTTGCCATATCAGAGGATTACAAAGTTTATAGTTGGGGTTATAACAACAAAGGACAACTTGGACATGGTGACTGTAGGAATCGGCGAAATCCTACTTTAGTGGAATCACTATCAGGATATAAAGTTGTAGATGTGGCAACAGGCCGCATGCATTCCCTTGTGTTGACAGATGAAGGTCAGGTCTTTGCTTTTGGTGACAATAGCAGTGGCCAATGTGGAGTTGGTTCTAAGGATAGCCAAATGTCCAACCCTAAGCGTATCGATTATGATGGTGCATCAATCGTCAAATTTGCATGCGGTTCTGAATTCAGTTTGATTCTTGATGACTTAGGAACTGTTTACTCCTTTGGCCATCCAGAGCATGGTCAGCTTGGCCATGGAACTGATAGCAGAGAAATTGTTGCTGGGAAGGGAGAGGTCTTTCACTTCGAGCACTCACCCATTCCAATCACAAGTTACCGAGAAATCGATGATGGAGAGGTGATTTTTCACGGCCAGCCCAGAATTGTCGATATTCAATGTGGAAATAATCATTCTTGTGCGATTGACGAGAAACAGCGTATTTTTACATGGGGATTTGGTGGCTATGGTCGTCTTGGACACAACAGTACCCAAAATGAGATGGTTCCACGACTGATGAAATGCTGGTATCGAATCACTGGCCGAGCAGATGGTGGTATTATTAGAGTTGCATGTGGCTCACAATTCAATATTGTTCAAACTACTGTTGCAAAATGTTCATATTACTTTGGCCAAATCAATATGAACGGAGAGGCAGCAATGTATCCTAAATCCATCGATGATTTGCAAGGCTGGAATGTACGTCGCGTTGTTTGCAGCATGCGTGGTTGGGCAGCTTTGGCTGATGATTCGGTTATTGCTGCTCAATGCAGTCCTGGTTTTGGTCAACTTGGAATGGGCTTTAATAAGAAGTCATCAGCTCGACCACTTCTTGTGGAACCATTTGAAAAAATGAAGGTTCATCATCTCGGTCTTGGTTACATGCATGGTGTTTTTCTTGTTCGCAATGAAACAGAGAAAGATGAGAAAGAAATGGAAAAGTTCGAAATCCTCTCATTTGAAGACAATGACAAAAAAGTTGAAGAGGCTCCTCCAGCCAAAGGAAAAGGGAGGGGTAAAGCAGCTTCTAAAGGAAAAGCAACTGCTAGAAAAGCTGCACCTGGTCGCAAGAAAAAGTGACTCTGTTAAGAGGGCCTCCTTCTCTGTATGAACTTTATTCATATTTTTTTTTCATATTTCGTTTTTCAACATAGGGATGTAACTAACTAGAAACTTTTAATTTGTTTTTTGTCATTGCTGCACTTCAACTTTTGATGGATAATTATATCCGTTTTTGGATTCTTACCCCCATCAATCCCACCTCCTCCCCCACCCTAGTTCGACATTGAATTTAATCCTGAAGAGCCTTCCTATTTTGTATCTATAAGCATCCTCCCCTTCAGTGTTTAGAAACAATCCATAGTTGATGGTTACATTTGCAACGTTTGCTCCGATTATATCTTACAACTTTTCCGGCTTCCATAATACTCTTTGCTAGTCTAAGCCCAACTAAAAGACGAAACGACATTTTTTATTTGTAATATATTTTCTCATCGTAAGATTGGTATTTCTTCTACTAGAGAATAAAAAAAAAGAACATTTTTGTAATAGTATTTCGATTTTATTATAAGTTAGAAATTATTATGCGACAATACTTCGCTTTGTTTTTTTCATAACCCAGCATTCTCGTTGACAAAGCAGGGCAAAGATATATTTCCAAGCCTTAATATTTCCACATTTCTTTTTTTTATGATAACTTGTCGTTTTTTTTGCTTCGGAGCATAGCTCAGCTTGATTCTTATTTACATTTTTCAATTGTTTTTAGATAGGACACTCGAAATCTCTGCCTCGTAACTTCCCACACAATGTTGTTTGTTCATCTGAATTTTTATAAAAATAGAGACCACCCTGAGCAAATAAATACTCATGAAAAAGTGAAAGATAGGTGACACGAAGGACATCATTATGACATCCTAAAGACGCCACAACGAATGCAAGGTACTCTATATCTTTCACAAAATCTTCCTACCAAGAGTTAGTCTATCAATTTGATGCAAAGATGAAGATGAAAATATTCTTCTGTTTTATAGTTTCGTTTTTCATTGTAAAAGCGTACGAAGAATTCAGAGGGTAAGGCTTTAATCTTTTCAATGTTTGACGAACAAGACATCTTCTTGAATCATTGTAATCTTTCTTTGACCTCAACATTTCCAGGAACCAAGTGCTTCGTATCATCCCATCCAATGATGTTCAACTAAAAGTTCTCAAGAAATGGATTTCAAGCAACCCTTTGGTGAGTGTCCTTGTTTTATTAGAAAAGAAGAGAAGAAAATGGGAATAACGAAGGAACTTGATTTTTACAAAATTGATTTGCAGGGGGCGAGAGTGTCCTAGGTTATAAAATAAAAAAAAATGCTTATTAGTTTCCTGCAAGATCTTTTCTCTTACATACCTTAGGTTGATCTTTGGAAAGAGCCAAGTGCACCTGGCCACGTTGTAGACATCCACATGCCAAAAGGAAAGATATCATCTTTCGAGAAATTGTTAACAGCCCATGGAATTTCTTATAATATCATGGTCCCTGATGTGGAAGATCTTTTGAATGAAGAAGAACTCTCCAACATGAAGAACAGCTTCTCAGCATATGCTTTCAACGCATTTGATTACAACAAGTTCAATGATTGGCCGGAAGTAAGTAGCCTTCATATTTTATTCACCCACACAAGTTTACTGACATGGTTTGTTAAAGAAAAAGCCAATTAAGCCTGAGATTTAAATTAACCTTATTTTTACGTCTTATCAACTCATATTTTCATTTTTTTAGATACGACGGGAACTGGAAAATTTGGTATCAATCTACAGTTCAAAAGCTTCTTTGTTCAACGTTGGTAAAACTTACAAGGGAGAGGAGCAAATCGGCATCAAGGTTAAAATCTCTTGAAAGATCGATCGAATCGTTTATTCCTCTAAAATAAATTTTCTTAACCTTGTCAGGAAAATTCCCTTTTAAGGAATGATCTGAATATTATGAATAAAATTTCTTATAGAAGAATTTCAAGACACAAACATAGGCGACAGAGTTTAACGACTAAACTACTACCGACGGCAATTTTTTACTAACCTATCACCACACCTTATTTTTTTTGACAGGTGACAAACGGTGACGGGCGATCAAAACCAGTTGTTTGGATTGATGGAGGTATCCATGCAAGAGAATGGATTTCACCCGCCACTGTCATGTACTTCATGAACAAGGTCATATTTCTTTGGACCATTTTGGAATACACTTCTTTCCTTGTTTTCCTTAAACACTTAAAAAATGATTAAATTGGAAATCGCCAAAGAAAATCTTCCATTTTTGGACCTACCCCGGTGGGGTGGAGGTCCTATAAATTCATCTCTGTCCGTTCGTCCGTCCGTCCGTTCGTTACCAGCTTTTCTCGAGATTGAATCATAGGAATCATTTGATTTTTGGTGCAAAGGTGCAAAACGGTGGTGGCCAAAATGTGACGGAGCCCGATTTTCGAAAAAAAAATTTTTTGGGCAAATTTGGGCCAAAAAACGGCTAAAAAATTGGATCATTAATTTTTTCTGATTTTTTGCATGAAAGTAGGTAAAAGATGGGTCAAGCAGATTTTTGTAAAAAACTTTTCAGCTCAAAAAACGCATCTTTATCTATAAGAATCACTATTATTAAGATACATCAATGTCCTTAGCCAAATTACTCAATTTTTTGATGAGATAGATGTCTTTTTGTGTTCACGAAGTCTTGAATATGAAAGAATATTTCGAGAGCATGAAATTTTGGTTTCTAAACGTTTTTTTTATAAGAAACAAACGACTAATTTTAATAAATGGTCACTATTTGTGTTCTGAATGATTGTTTAACGTTCATGCTCACGTAGATATCAATTATATAAGTGTTAAATGCATAACCAGGTAGTTCCATAAAAGTATCACTTGTTTTCATAGATGTTGATTGACCAAACTGACCGTCGTGTGTCACAAGCCTTAGCCAAATACGATTTCTTCTTCATGCCCGTGTTTAACATTGATGGGTACAAATACACTTTCACTGGAAGACAAGCACGTTTATGGCGTAAAACACGAAAACCATACTCTTGGTATCAGTTTCCATGTAAAGGAGCAGATCCCAACAGAAATTGGGACAGCCATTGGGATGAAGGTTTGAGATGTTATTATCTTTTCAGGAATTAATGTTTTTGCAATAAGGTCTCTACCGAATGCTCGAATAAAAAAGAACATGGATTTTGCGTGTTGACATTTTTTTTGAGAATCGGGAATACCTAACGTCTAGTTCCATTTGAATTAATGAGAAAAACTTTCGATGTAAGAAGGATATTCTCTTTGTTGTTATTCAGCAATTGGGACCAGCGATTTTTGTATGTACGAAAATTACCGCGGCCCGAAACCGTTCTCGGAAGTGGAAGTGGCCAACGTGGCAAGGTTTCTGAAAACGTTGAACTTGAAGTCTTATTGGAATGTCCATGCTTACGGTCAATATGTTTTATATCCGTGGTCCTGGACCAAAAAGCCGGCACCTGAAGCAGCTCAAATGGTAGGTTATCATTTCGAATGGATTCTGTATAGTGAAAAGTTTTATAAATTCTATTTGTTATTTATTTTGTTGATTTGTAATGCGTTCTTCCAGAAAAAAACTAGCCGGGATATATTTTCCGGGCCTATTAAAAAAATGTCATAAACTTGTCATGTCTGGCGGAGGTAAATTTAGAGTTAAAGTTTTTCCTATTCCAAGCTTTTCTTTTCTTTCAGAAAAACGTGGGTGATGTTTTTGCAGCAGCTGCTCGCTTACGGTATGGAACACTCTATCAAGTTGGACAACCTGCAGACATCTTGTGTGAGTTTTTTTCATTCCTTTATTACATTAAAAATCTTTTAAAAAGTTAAGTTAGATGTCTAAGAAGGCTGTGAAGTCAAAATATTGTTCATAAGAAATGTGTTATTGTTTTAATGGTTAAATGCAGAAGAAAAAATGATAAATAAATGTTACAAGGAACAACCTTGCGAGAAAAGTCTTTCACTTTTTTCATTGTAATACATACTAAGTTGGTTCATTCACTTGTTCACCTTTGAATATTCATCTTTATCAAGAACGATGCGTTTCTCATGCCAAATTTTTTCAGTGTCATATCTAAACAAATAAGCTTTTTATCCGCAGTCCGCACGGGTTTGCGCCATTTGTTTCTTGGAACATTGAAATACCACTTAATCGTGCTTTCGAAAGGAAGGTTTAATATTTTCTGTTCCTCACTTTCTAGTTGCACTGTCTTATTTGAGTCTCCAAATGAATTTTTCAAACAATCACTATAAATCACCAACTCTTTAGAATCCTCAGATAACTTTAGATAAAACCAGCGCATACTGAATGGTTCATAGAGAACTCTCAATCAAGAGAGTGACCAAGAAAAATGCTTGGCTTCAAATCTGAACGCTTCCCTAACCAGCTCACCTTGTTCAAGGTAAAAAACCTGTACGGCTATTGTGAAATATTCTTCAATAAAAAGCCTACAATTACTGCGTGGTGGACGAAAAATTGTGCTGAAGTTTTTGCCGGTATGATCGAACCCCGCCGTAGAATATTCGAAGGGTGGTTTTTCGCCGACCATATCCACATGATTTTCTTGTCGCCATTTTTCAGTTATCTTAAATTCCTGCGTGTCAAATTGATGGAAGAAAGAACTGTTTTTGTACTTTCTTCGAAGAAGCCATTTTTGATTTGTTTTGAATTGAGAGGGATAAATTGGAACGTCGATGATTTAATCATGTAGCCCTGATCATGGGCTTTCAGAAAATTATATGGTTTAGTATGTTTAAACCAACCGTTGGCGAGATATAACGATTTTAAAATCGAAAAAGAAGTGCTGACTCGGCAAAAATAAGCGTTTTAAACGATTTTAAAATCGTTATATCTCACCAACGGCTGATCTAAACATTTTACACCATACAATTTTCTGAAAGCCCATGATCAGGGCTACATGATGAGCATGTCGATGTTCCAATTAGTAAAAATGCTGACGTCATCAAAATTGTCATTTTTTGGACTTTAGAGGTTATATCTCGGGACCACGTGGTCCAAATTTCAAAAGTGACCCCATTTTCTTTATATACTCATCGAAAGGAATCTCCCTGTCTAATTATTTTTGACATTTGAAAACCATTAAAAATCAGTTATCAAGGGTCCCCCCTTGATTAATTGTAGAAAAAAGTACCGTCCGCCATTATGGATTTGAGGGTGTTCCCATCTTCCTGGGGGTGGGGCTTTTCTTTGGTGATTCCTGACCTGTTCCTTGACCTCTGCGCAAAATTTCATCTCTACACCATTTTTGTCCGGGTATTTATGCAATTCTACCTGACTATACCACTGGTGTAAAAATGAACGTTGTAGCATAAGTAGAAAAAAAGCTCAATTTTTGCAATCGCAAATTCAACCGCTAAAAATTGCGAATTTTTCAACCAAAAATAAATTCAAATATAGCGCTTTTGATCCTCTAAAACAAGCAAAAAAAAATTTCGCAATTATATCGGACTATCAAAAGTTACAGGCATTCTTGTTTCCACTGCCAATTATATCTTGATACACTTTAGCGATTTTCTTTAAAAAACTTAGAAAAAATGACCGTGGCACTTAAAGAGTTATAGCCTCGCTCAGTTGAAATAGCTTTGCTTTGATTGTCCAACAGTTTTTGTCAGCAATTTACCCCACTGTTGATTTCTGTTTTTTTGCAGACGCTGTATCCGGAGGAAGTATCGATTATACTTATGAAAAATTGGGTGTCGTCTATTCGTATGCTTTGGAACTTCGTGATACTGGTCGCTATGGTTTCGTCCTCCCCGCCAATCAAATTCAACCAAGTGGAGAAGAGACTAGTGATGCTTTCTTAGCCGCTGTCCTCGCTATGAAATAATTTGTTTTTTTGTGAGAAAGAAATACAACTAAGAGATTGAATTGAAAATTATTTTTCATTTTTATTTGATATATGCAGTAAGATTTGATATTAGCAAAATCATTAGATGCCGAGCTAACGAAAATTTTAAGTAATTTTACGGTCTTTAGTTTGTAAAGATCTTAAAACATTATCTCGGGAAGTTCGAAGCTTAGCAAAATCTTATTTAGACTACTTTACTTAATCTTATTTAGACTACTACGCTTTATTTTAAAAGAATCTGCTTTATAAGAATATTTGTGATGAAATTGGCCAAAAAATTAAGAATATGGTAAGAATACCATATACCATTATGAAATAGGATACTGAACCTAAGATTGCCAATTTTCAGAGCATTTACCGTTAAATTGCATATTGCATCATATTTCCCAGCATTGCTAAAAAAGGTTTAACAAAAATGCCAAATTATTGCTTAAGGTGTGTATTAATGCCATATTTTTGGCTGGGATGTAAGAATATTTCAGGATGATATTTCTCAAAAAGTTAAGAATATTCATAATGAATTGAAAAAACACCATTCTTATAAAAAAACGTGTGTGCGAAACAAAAAATGAGTGTTTCACCCCTTCTCTTCACGAGGTGTTTTACTTTTTAAAGTTTCGAAGATTTAATAATATTTCATCATTGTTTGAGCTTATTACTTTTAGATTAAATTTCCAATAAAATGTCAACAATTTGTTCACCTTTCGAAAAAGAGGTTAATGAATTCGAATCATGAGCAAATTTTGCACCCCACCACCACCCCCTACATGAAGCTGATAAACGTTACGTAAGGTTATGTGTTCTTCAAAGGAGTTGTGAAACTTTCATCCTTTTCCTTTCTGCTTTAACATGATACCTCACGCGACTTTCGAATTACAGCCCCAGCTGAATAAGCTTCTCATGTAAACTTTCATACGTCAAATTGAGTTTGATTCAGAAAGGTCAAATGTTGAAAAGTTTGTTGGTCCCTTTTATATTGAAAGTTATACCAAGATATCTGATGATTACATAACGTCTGCACTTTGCACATCAATGTTCGTCTTGAGATATTTCAGGCTTTTCTAACTGAAGATATGACCCGATGATAAACCCTCACAGAAAGCCTCCCGAGATAACAAAAGAGGTTTGTATGTTTTTAATTATTGATGTTTGCAAAAAAATGCTTTCGACATTTATTGATACAGATTTAGTAAGAATCAAATTGATCTTCTTCATTTTCATTTCAAATTGGTTATTTTATTTATGGCAGCTGAGTCAAAGTTTTCTTCATCTCTGACTACTATATAAATTGTTACAACCCCATTTACTGAAATACATTTTGTCGTTGGGTATCAAGGGAGAGAGAAAATGAAGACCCTCATTTCTCTCGCGTTTTTTGTCTTGGCTGTTGCAGCTTATGAAGAATTCAGAGGGTAATGAAATTTTTCCTTTGTTTTTTCTTGTGTGTTCTTTGGGTTGGGAAGCACTAAATTTAACCTCCCTTCTTTTTGCTTTTTAGAGACCAAGTCATCAGAATCGAACCAAAGAGCGTGGCTCATCTCGTCATCTTGAAAAAATACATCCAATCTAATAATGACGTGAGTTTTGTTTTGTTTTGATTTTCCAGTCTTCTCCAATTCTCTGATCATTTGGTTAGCATAGGGAAGCTTGAAGTAAAACTGAGAATAAGCCTAAATTATTTTTGTTCTTTGAAAATTACTTCAAACCTTCTTGTAAGCGCTATTTAATTCTTGTCTGTGCAAGAATAATACAATAGCTGGTCAAAAATTTGATTTTTATCTACATAGTTGGACGTATGGAAGGAGCCAAGTGCACCCGGCCACGTTGTAGACATCCACATGCCAAAAGGAAAGATCTCATCTTTCGAGAAATTGTTGACAGCCCATGGAATTTCTTATAATATCATGGTCCCTGATGTGGAAGATCTTTTGAATGAAGAAGAACTCTCCAACATGAAGAACAGCTTCTATTCTTCTTTTGATTACAATAAATACAACCGTTGGTCTGATGTAAGTCGAAGTGTTCTTATGTTCTTATTCATTTTATGAGAAATTAAAAGAACAAAAATTATTTCAAGTAAGCAGACTTTTTGTTTCAATAATCAATACATCGAAAAAATTTCGAATTTAATTCTTGTCATTTTCTTTTTTTAGATCAAAATGGAATTACAAAACTTGGCTCGTTCTAACCGAGGAATAGTCTCTTTGTTTCAAGTTGGACGAACTTATGAAGGAGAAACTATGATCGGCCTTAAGGTTAGTTTCCCTTCGAACAGTTTTCGCTTCGCAACACCAATCGGTGACATTAGACCACTGTCTGGGCAGTAAATAAAGCTTTTGGTAAAAGGACGTACAAAAGCCAAGCTTCTATCTTATAATAATCTGAGCTCAACACGGTGTTTTTGCCCTCATCGGACCAATTGAGCTCCTTTATATGAACTAACCTACCACCACACCTTATCTTTTTTGACAGGTGACAAACGGTGACGGGCGATCAAAACCAGTGGTTTGGATTGATGGAGGTATCCATGCAAGAGAATGGATTTCACCCGCCACTGTCATGTACTTCATGAACAAGGTTAGAGGTTTTAATTTTGAAAAATGAGAACTTTTTCTGGACTATTGCAGCCTTGTTGCCATGACTCTTATTTGATAAACTACGATTGTATCTCTATCTAACTTCAGCTTCAAAATTTAGGGCTGCGTGTTTCTTATGTAAGAAAGCTAAACTTCAACATTTAAACATTCATTGAAAAATATATTTCTTGTAGATGATTACTCAACAACGATCAGACAATCGTGTCGCACAAGCCTTAGCCAAATACGATTTCTACTTCATGCCCGTTTTCAACATTGACGGATACAAATACACTCACACCGGCCGACGTGCCCGTTTCTGGCGTAAAACACGTAAACCTTACGGATGGTACTGCTACGGAGCTGACCCTAACCGTAACTGGGACAGTCACTGGGAAACTGGTATGGGTTATCAAAAATTATTTTCCAGTGCTTGGGGTGACCATCAAAAACTTGTATCTCTCCTTTATCTGAATGGACTTACCACATTGACACCTTTCTAAGAAACTCCGAGAGCTATTTCCAAAACCTTTCATTAGCTTAAACGATTTCTACACTTCTTTGTAAATCTAAAGTAAAGAAAATAGGAAATCGTTGAAATCATTAACCCGAAATATTTCAGACAATATTTTTTACATCTCCAGGTGTCGGAACAAGCTCCAACTGTCAATCCGATGTTTACAGAGGCCCACAACCAGCCTCCGAAGTTGAAGTTCAAAACGTTCAAAGATACCTTGGAGCACTGAACTTGAAATCATACTGGAACGTTCACGCTTACAGCCAACTTGTCTTAACACCATGGTCGTGGACCACCACTCTCCCAAGAGATTACTCGGAAATTGTAAGTTGTCATGCCCTTACGCCCCTCAAATAAAACAATTTTAATCCAATTTCAATCTCCTTAAAAATTGAAGTGACCATCTTTCTATCACAAAAATTCTCCCAGGTAGAGTCGACAAGTTTGTCCTTTTTTAATATTCTTTGGAAATGTTAGGCTATGTCATATTGTTTTAAACTGTTAAATCAGGTCCAAATCGTTGAACTGTCCATAGTTTATGCTACAGAAATACGATTCCAAACAATCACTATAATCTTTGGTTTTAATTTTTCCAGAAACGTGTTGGAGATGTTTTCGCCAATGCTGTCAGTCGACGATACGGAACTCAATACAAGGTCGGACCTCCATCAAGAATCTTATGTAAGCTTCCGTAATTTTATATAATCTTATGTTCGAGCATTAACATGCTAGTTTCGTGATCAATGATTTCTGATCATACTTTAAGCTACTTTTAGTAAACTTGTCGTCGAGAATTGAACTTAAGTAGATCTGGATGTGGATAAATTTCTTGATCTTTAAGTATGACGTGCGTTAAATGCCGTGATTGAGAGACGTGCTGCTTATTTCGACCCTTAGATGGAAATATTTTGATTTCTGTTTTTTTGCAGACGCTGTATCCGGAGGAAGTATCGATTATACTTATGAAAAATTGGATGTCGTCTACTCGTATGCTTTGGAGCTTCGTGATACTGGTCGCTATGGTTTCGTCCTCCCAGCCAATCAAATTCAACCAAGTGGAGAAGAGACTAGTGATGCTTTCTTAGCCGCTGTCCTCGCTATGAAATAATTTTCAAAGCTTCTTTTCTTCAGAAATATACTCTAAGTAAACGAAACTATTTTTGACTTTCAATTATCCTTATCCTTGGCAACGATTCTTGTGAATTCATTTTCGATGTTTAAATATATAATCAATTGATATTCGAGTAGCTTTTTATTCACTCCAACATTAATTATGATTACAGCAAACATAAAGTTGTTTCTTATGGTTCCTTCAAATCAAATCAGGAAGGGAAATAATTCGAGTGAATGAAAATAAACATTGATTTTTTTCATAAGCATTATTTGTTCTGACGAATGTCACTTGCTCTTCAAGGACTATTTACTCAGCAAATAACGAGAAGCTTGGAAATAGGATTATAACCAAGAAAAGATCTTCTTATGATTCATGAATGCTTTTGATAGAAATAGAGTTAGCCATGTCATCATAGGGATTAAATTATTTACACTCTCTGCCTCCTCAAAATGCAATCTCAAATATTTGCAATGAATACTTTCACAAGTTTCAAACAGCAAACATCTAACCACAATTTCTTATAAAAATCTCATCATATTTTTTTTTGATCAGTTCTACCAAAATAAAGTGGAAAATGGGTCATTTTTTTAAAACGGTGACCAATTTTTTTATGGGATAACAAGAACAAGAATGGAGACTTTAATTGCGTTTTCTGTTTTGGTGTTGTTCGTCTCTGGCTATGAAGAATTTCGAGGGTAAAACATAATTTTCACGTAGTTTTGTTTGACCGGCTAAAGAAACAATCGGATATAATCGTTTTTGCTATTATACCCGAAAAACCTTAAGGTTCTTTTTCCCTTTTTTAGAGACCAAGTTGTTCGAGTGAAGGCGAAAAGCCTGGCCCATCTCACCTTGTTAAAGAAATACATCGAAACAGAGAAAAATGTAAGCACGTTTACAGAGTGGTGTACGGTAATGTACGGTAATGTACAGATTGTCCCGTTTCCTCATGACTGTGGCTATTCTTTTTCAATGAGCACAGCCCTTTCTCACAACCCCGATAGAATTTTCCACAGAGGGGATATAAAAATTTCTAACGTAATCCCTATGGAGATGACAAATTGATTGTTCCAAGCTAAAAATCCAGTTCCGATGATTTAAAGTCATATTTTTTTACATTGAATTTGGAATGGGGAAGAAAAGTCAATTTCCCAGTAGGGCTGAAATCGTAGGGTATTTTACCAACCGGACCGAAATTTGAGCAAATATTCCAGTGGGTTGGGGATACCACCAGATCGATGACACAGAGGTGTATGAGTTCAGCTAGCTGTAAAAAATTACCTATTTTTACGAATTCACTATTTCCCAAAGATTCCTGTATCATCATTAATTGTTAGGTCGATGTTTGGGGCGAGGGCGAGGAGTACGAATTTCACCTTCCATCGAAGCAAATCTCATCTTTCGAGAAATGGTTGACAGAAAATGGAATCTCTTATGAAGTTTTGGTGTTTGATTTGGAAGACTTACTTAACGAAGAAGAGGTTTCGAACACCAAAAATTCTTCCACTTTCGATTATAACAAATACAATGATTGGTCTGAGGTACGATTTTATTTGCTTTAAAGGGCTAATAGAGCCGTTTAAAATATTACCGTGATTGGCTTTATGAAACGAAAAGAAGGATTGCCGATTTTTATTTTTTATTTCACTTTACCAGATCAAAGAAGAGCTGCTACATTTGTCACGGAAACATTCCTCAAAAGCTTTTTTGTTCAACGTCGGCAAAACTTACGAAGGAGAAGATCAGATTGGCATCAAGGTTAGTGTGGAGTTTTTTGGAAGTGTAGATTCAAGAGATAGTACCTTCACTATTTAACTTCCACCACACGTTATCTATTTGACAGGTAACAAATGGTGACGGGCGATCAAAACCAGTGGTTTGGATTGATGGAGGTATCCATGCAAGAGAATGGATTTCACCCGCCACTGTCATGTACTTCATGAACAAGGTGTGTTTTGGGTATTAGGTGTTGTTTTTCTTCTTCTTTCCATGTTCACGATGATCGATGCGGAAAAGTTTTTCTTATTTTCTTTCGTTTTCAGTTGCTTACAAACAAAGCGGATGATCGTGTGTCACAAGCCTTAGCAAAATACGATTTCTACTTGATGCCCGTTTTCAACATTGATGGGTACAAATACACTTTCACGAATCGATCGACTCGATTGTGGCGCAAGACAAGGACAAAATACAAAGAAAGTAAACCACCTTATAAAACGTGTTACGGAGCAGACCCTAACAGAAATTGGGATAGTCATTGGGAAACAGGTACTCTATAATACCTTTCCAACTTTTTATTTCCGTGCCTTGTAAAGGAAATTACTAGTGACTAGTTTGGGGAGATTAAAGTAAAATGTAGGGTTAGGGTTAGTGTACCCCTGTTTCAGTGACACTGAATTTATTTTAAGTTAGTGAGGGTAGAGTAGTGTCGTAGTTAAATACCAATTGACTAAACATCGCCATACGTGGGATGAATGGGATGTAAATTTTAGGGGATCTCGGAACACCAGGTCCAGATCTCCTTTAGCCAGTAAGGAAGAATGGGAAGACAAAGCGAAGTAAGTGACGTGGTGCTAATCTGATAGTTAATAAGTGTACTTTATTAAAAGCATCAATGTAAACTTTCAAACCTTATTTTCTAAGTATGATACCCCTCTTCAAATCATGGTATTGGGCACTGTGTTGAGTTCAAAGTCAGTTGAACAATAAATTTTCAAACCCACGTTCCCTTGTTCAGGTATCAACGCCAGTGACAATTGTACAACAGATTACTACAGAGGACCTTTCGCAGGATCTGAAAAATGTGTTGCAAACGTCCAAACGTTTCTTCGTCAACTGAAAAACTTAACTTCGTATTGGAATATCCATGCTTTCAGTCAGCTTGTCCTCACAACGTGGTCTTGGACGAGCGCCCTATCGAAAGATTATCCAGAAATTGTAAGCCTTTTAATTATTTGCAACACTCTAAATCATAAATTCAAACAATATTGACAAAGACGTGTTGTTACGCGTGTTACAAGCATCTTGTGTATTAACATTCTATTCTTCCTGACATTCTTTCTACTTGTCACATTTAAGTAAGTTGCTCTCATTCTTCATTCATGTTTATTGGACTTCCAAGAGACGGTAACATTGGTCGCAGATCAATGAATCAATCGCCCATAACCATCCTTAGCAACCTTCACCTTACTAAATATTTTCTTCCTTTTTATGTATAGAAGCGTGTTGGAGATGTTTTCGCCGAAGCCGTCAGTAAAAGATATGGCACACATTATAAAGTTGGTCCACCTTCAAGATTTCTGTGTAAGTATCCTTCAATGTTTCAAAAGCCTGGTTTAGACATTTCATACATGAATCAGGCCAACTTAAATCAATTTGACTTGAGGAGTTGGTGAGTCAAAACTTGAGAACGAAGTTAATAATCAACCATCACCTCTCCATCTCTTTCGTTCAGACCCAGCTTCAGGTTGCAGTATTGATTTCGCACATGATGAGCTGAAAGTCGTCTACTCTTACGGTCTAGAACTGAGAGATAAAGGCCATTATGGTTTCATTCTCCCAGCCAATCAAATTCAACCAAGTGGAGAAGAGACTAGTGACGCTCTACTAGCCGCTGTCCTCGCCATGAAACCAGAATATCAAATGTCTTCCTCTTCGAGAGCAACCAGGATACGATTCCTCAATGATCCAGCAGTTTTGTTTATTTTAGTATTTCTATCTAATCTTTTCATATATAGAAATTGTTCATAAATGTAAATATTTTTTGAATTATCTTACCTTAGGGTTCAGAAATACAGGCTTGAAATAACCTGATCTACACATACCCATGTCCTTTGTACCTATCCCCTCTGAGTATAACACAAGGGTTTGGGATAAATTTTCATCAAATCTGCTGTTGTCAACAGAAAATTCATAATTGACAAAGTAGTCAAGAGCGTCCTGAGCTTTTGTTTTGTTTACTTACACGAGGCGTTCGCACTTATAATAAATCTTTATATTAGGTGGAAGATAAATACGAACTAACTTGATCCCTTTGTAATGAGGGGGGACGGTATAAAGCAAAGTTGACATGTCTCCAAAATCACCGTCCACTTTGCTCGACGACGGTAAAACACCTAAATACCGTCGTATGTTTAGGTGAGCAAAGGCGATATAGAGCCGTACATCAATTATCCGACTTTGTTTTGTATTATTTCACTTACCATCGTCCTCGATATCCTCCGATACATAAACTCGGTATAATATGATGAAGTGCGATTGTGTGATTTAGGCTACTTTTACAACAACCCCTACCGGATTTTAAAATCTGCGCAACGCGCAACACAGCAGAAATTTGTCATTCACAATTACTACCGTGAAAAGCAAAGGCCGAAATCATATATCGACCTGTGCCGACCAATCCAGACCAATCCAGATTCTATTCAGCGCGCAATCAACACAGAGAAAAGTAACCATGACGACAATTATCGTCCGTATATATAATATATTATTATGATATAACATAGTTTGTATATTATAAAACGTAATATGTTTCGCGGCGGATAGAGTCTGTGTTTAGACAACAGCTACCACCGAAAAAATTCCCGTCTTCACGTTTGTTCCTCTTAGATGAAACTCGTCTTAAACTATAGCATAGTCTACGACAATCCAAGATCTTGCCTTGGATTAAATTCAAAGTTGATATATTTCGCGTCGTTGAAAACATAACTCAGAAATGTCATCAAAGCTTTTTAAAAAGAGTCAGTGATAGAGAATCATAACATAAAAATTTGTCTATTCGAAACCACCGTCAGATTGAAAAATTTCACTTGGATTCTGAGGGATGATATCGTTTGCCAACCCTATCTTGGCGCTGTAAGCTCCCGCCCCTGCCCGGGTGCACCCCCGGGTTATCTGGCACCCGATGTAGAAATTTTCTTCCGACACGCTAAAGCTCTGAAGGTCGGGAAAATTTTCAACATCTGGAAGAAATACATTACGGAATTTCGCCTGACCGCGTAATTTTTTAGAAAAATGGGCCCGAGTGCAATTTGGACAGGGAAGGTGTCATTGCCGACAAAATTTGGGTCAGAAAAAACTTCAAAAGGTTTCACGAAATAAATTCAAATACAAAACTTTTTGGAGAAGGAATCATGCAAAATATTATCATTCTTTTCACAAGGAGGGCATGTAGAAATACTCAAATAAGTATTTTTCCTTCTTTAAACTGATCACAGAAGCAAAAACAAAATAGAAATAACATTGTACACAAAAAAGCTTGAAAGAAGAGAAAAGTCATAATCAGCATCTATAAATAACACTAAAAGAAAAACTAAAGCTATAGAAAATGAATACCAACCCTAAATGAACACTTTGGTGAAGTTTAATAAAGATTTTATCCAAAAAACTTCAGTTCTGGAATACTGAAGTCGGTTTGTCGGTTGTCTCGGCCGGTGGACAACAGTTATATTTGGAGGACGGTCTAAGATAACAACATGAAAGTTACTCATAAAGCCTAAGCCCATAGGAACATACCTGCTTTAGTTTCTTTGGTCTTTGAATGGTATAACATTTGAGAAAGTGCAGAAAAATCAGCCATCAAAACAAACAAAAACAAAAGTTATGATTATCAACTTTTCTGTGGTAGAAACACATTTTTTGGGTTGGTGCACATACAAAAATTACACTGGATACTAAAACTAATATTCAGGGAGTGATAAGTACAGTTAAACTACAAAAAATCCATCAAAAGAAACCAAAAACAACCATTACAGCACACATTTTTTGAAAATTACATCAGCCATGTTGTTTGTAATTTTTGCCGACATACTCATGACGTGGTAACTAACGACAGTGATTTGACGGTCTTTTTGAGGCGCCAGATCTCAAAAAAACAATTTTTGAGCGTTCAGCACGGCCCCGAAAATGAGGGCTAAACTTATGTCAGCACATCAATGGATGACTACTATTTCTCTCCGATGGTATATTGGCCCGCTCCTTTAGAGCTTTAGCGTGGGCGGCCGCCAATACGCCATCGGAATATCAGATAAACCCCCGGGTGGCGCGGTGGTGGAAGTCGAAAAAACGAGAAAAAAACAGATCCGCGGACGAATAAATATTCATTCAGGTAATCTTGGACGCTTGACCAGACCAGAATCAAAATGGCGTCGCAAGTGGCAAGAAATGTCAGGAGAGTTGGCAAAGGTTACATTACTCGTCCGAGAGTCAAGACTCCAGCTGATTATGGTGGTCTTATTGTAAGTCAATATCTTGATGAATATTTCTTCTAAGAATTACAGAACTTTTTTAACCTGAATATTGTTTACTTTTTTAAATTTGAGACTTTCTTTCACAGCCTCACTATATATATTCCAGTTGTAATCGTTGATTGATTAAAATCGATAGCTAATCAATATTAATCGATGAATTAGATATCGATTAAAATTTATAATCGATAGCTAATCAATATTCACAATTTTTTTGTCCTCAATTAGCTACTGTCAACTGCTCTAACTTGGGAGGATTGGTCAAAACATGGGACTTGTTGATATATCTGGTGTCACTGGTCTGTATTTTCACTTACTGTTAAATCTATTTGACAACAAATTTGTTTTGATAACTCCACCAAGTTTATCAATCATACTTCTTCGTTCCTCTTAGAGTGCACAGACACTCGCGTGTGTTCCACTACGGATTTTTTTTATATTTCGATTTAACAGCTTACTCAGTCCATTCAGTTAGGAACATTTGGCGAGTTCCTGTACGCGGCCGCAATCAAAAAAATCATAACCACACTCATAAAAAAATTGTGTTTGTGTCTTTTTTTACCGTTTTTTGCCTAGATGAGATAGCAAACATAGTAAGTATAAGCATACTGTGCCTTTAATTGGCTGTAAAAAAATTATGCGTCGGTAGAAATTTCTTCAACTTTCAACAATGATAGAACACACCTATTTAAAAAAAATTAACCAGCGCATTTTTCATCTTTCTACTTCTTCATCTTCCATGAAGCTCTCAAAGTCAAATAGAATTAAGCACATAAGATATTCTTATAATTGTGAAATGTCGTTCGCGCTTTCGCTACGGTGGAGTGCATGACGTAACTCGCGCGGCAACAAACTCGCCTTCTGTTGGCTGGTCATATTGGGCGTTTTGGCGTTACCACCCTCGAAGCAGTGGGCGCCTTCGTCATTTCGCAACTCTGTCCACCATTTTAAATGAGTTAACAATAGATCCAAAAGGGCGCCCTCACCAAGAAAGATCATTTGCTTTGGTCTCCGGCTTCGGGAAGTAGTAATGTTTTCGATTGTTTTCGATGGAAAATGGTAAGAAACTTAAGTTTACAAGTGTCATTCAGTTTTTGCTGGCTGAAAGAATGGCAGGATCCTGGATAGTTTCCCTAACTGCCATTGCGAAAGAGAAATCGTGTATTTTTTAATACGTCGTTCATTAACTCAAATCAAAATGACTTTGGAGGTTCGGTGAAATGGTGGCTGAATTGCCATCCCATGTTTTGTCAGATAGTCCCAAGTTGGAGCAGTTGACGTATCGATTGATATCGATCCAAATCGATATCGATTATTAATCGAATATGGAATCGATACCATAAGGCTGATGGAATTTAATGTTATGTTTACCGTAAGCCGCCCGCATGTTCAAAAACCATGGCTGGAACCCCCCCCTGGCCGCAGGGGGGGGGCTAAAAGGTCGAGCAGCGATTGGTACCTGATTTTAGCCTGTGGCTAGGGGGGACTAACCATGTTAGGGGTCACCTAAATTTTTTCAGATGGACCTGGGGGCTACATTCTATGTTTGGTGATTGAATTATAAGCAGCCTACCAGACCATAGGTTGGCATTTCTCAACTTATATTTTAATCTAAGCAATGCTCAAAAACTGACAATTTGGTATCTAATATATTATCTGCAGTGCCGTAGCATGGGGGGCATTTTCAAGCAATCTAGAGCTCAAATTTTCAAAATTTCCCCCCTCGGGCCAAACCATGGTTGGCCCTCGCGGTATCACTAAACTTCAGCCCCCTAATATAAAAATGCTTCCTACAGCACGGATCTGTAAAAATTCTTTAATCTTTAATCATGTTGCATTTACTTAGATAAAAAATCTGTTGGCAAGGGATCTGCACCCTGACTTGATAATCTGGCAGTAACCTTCAGTACTTAACTTATCTCTAATTTCTTAGGGCATTTATTCTATTTAGCAATAAGCTAAACTAACTGTTGTATTTGTTTGATAGTTTGAGAAGGATTTTCGAAAGAATTTGACGTGTCATTGGCTTAGGGGTCACCAAAAATATTTGGCAACCAGGGGTTACCTAAATCTTAGGGGTCACCTGAATTCTTAGGGGGCACCTAAAACCTGCTGCCAAGCCATGAAAACCTGCCGCATGACGTTGTCATTAGTTGTGATTTTTTTGAAAAGTTGTCATTATTTTCCCTTCGTCCTGCACGAGAGAGAAAATTTTATCTTTCAAACAAGCTTTTGACTGTTCAAATCAAAACAAACAGCCCAAGGCCTTTTAAACTGGACAGGCGAACGGCCCTTAGTATTTGCTGACACCTTACGCAATCAGTTTTATAATATTGCGGAGATAAGATTGTATAATTTCTAGACGGAAAGAAAAAGCTTTTCATCTCTTTTAACCTCATTAAAACGGGAATCCAAAGAATGGATTAAAAACACACGAGAGGTCATCAAATTCGGAAAGTGGATCTTACGATAAACTTGAAATCCAATTCCATCGGCCTAAGGGATCCTTGACAAAAAACTTTCGAATTTTTTATCGGCATTGCCCAATTAGGGGGTGGGGGGTCCAACTACATACCGATAAAAAAACAAGTATTGAGACGAAAATCCTTTCAGCCAATTTCTTTCTGATTTCGTCCACAAACTCCACTAATCTCAACTCCAGAAGATTTTTCAAATTTTAATATTTTTTTCAAAATCTATCCTATCTTGTAGAGCTTTGAAAAGAAAGAAAATGAGGGGCCGTAGGCCTCTAGAGGATAAGTGGTTGTAAAGATATTCAATTTTTAGTGAAAATTTGACTAAAAGTGTCAAAAAAAAGGTTAGGATAGGAAATAGCTTGGAAAAATTCGAAAAATGTGTATCTTTGTATTTCTTTTTTTGAAAAAAGAAGACATTGTATTGTTTTATTTTTGTTTTTGAAAAAAATAGCTTGGAAAAGGTTGAAATGAGTCAAAAAAAGGTGGTAGGACCCATTTTCAATGGGTCTCTGGGAATGGAGGAACAAAGTTATAGTTATAAGTAACTTAAGTAACTAAGTAGTAAGTCGGTCAGTCATTTTATGAAAAAATTCAAAGAACAGCTTTGCAAGATCCCTTATTTGCTTATTACACTCCTGAAATATCCTAAAGACTTAACTGGGTTTTTGTATACATTCTTTCGAAATATAACCATTTTTCAAACTATATGTCAGATTTCAACATTTTACTCTTTAAACTAAGTAAACAATTGATTGAATCTTGACTGTTTGACTACTCTCTAACTGAAAAAAGGCAAAAAAAGAGGGTTTTAAATCTATTGTAGGACAGAGACACAAATGTTGTTTATTCAGCACTTATTTATGCGATTTTTAACCATTCCTGTAAAGTGTTTCAAATTATTTTAGGGTCGAGATTAGCTGCAACATTTCTGATTGAAGCTTTCAATTGATCAAGGGTTGCAAATTTGGGGTTGCTCCCGGATCTGTTGTTTCCTGTAACCCCACAAAAAGAAATCACATTCAGTGAGATCAGGCAATCTTGGGGACCACTCAACATCTCCTCCATTGTAGATGGCCTTTGGAAATTGGATACGAAGAGAACGAAGAAACTTTGATTGTTAATAAATTGATAAATGCTTTTTTATGATGATTTAATGCCCTTGTTTTTCGCCTTTTCTTAACTTTTTTGAAAAGTAATGTTTTAGCATTTAAAACATAACTTTTGATCTAGTTGACCAATTTTGACAAATAACCCCTCATAATTTAAGATTATCCTTCCTTTTTCCAATGCTAAAGGATTGACTCTTTAACAGTTGATAGAACTCGAGAAAATCTACTTAAAAG